>NW_027039472.1:0-67629 GCF_034236695.1 Oncorhynchus nerka | reverse complement strand
TATGGCTCTTTCTGTGGTACTCACTTTGGGATATTATGTGAGGTAGACTTGTGGGCATTCCTAATATTTTCCACGACTTCCTCTTTTTGTATTGTAGTTTCAGTAGTGTAGTGGTTATCACGTTCGCCTCACACGCGAAAAGGTCATATTCAATATTTCCCAATGCCCAGAGGCTAGCATTTGGTTTTGAAACAGTTGTGGTTTATCTAAACCTTGCTGTCTACCTCTCCGACCTGTGGATCAATGTTGCCGTTTTTGGGGACCTCCACCGTGCGATCTGTATGAATGTGAACAGACTGAAAGCTTCTCTGAGCCAGGCAAATTCATTTATCAGGGTCATTGTAATGGATATATCCAAAGAAATGGCAATATAATCCAAGGTAAAACAAACAAAAATGTAGATCGTTTTCTGTCATTTCAGCTGCTTGATGTGATTGTGTGATAGATTTAGTTGGCTGGCTAGCAAAGGAAAAGAAGCTAGCCTGCATAGGTACAGTGCATTCGGAAAGTTTTCAGGCCCCTTACTTTTTTCCACATTTTGTTACGTTACAGACTTATACTAAAATGGATGAAATAAAATAAAATCTATCTACACACAATACCCCATAATGACAAAGCGATAACATATAGTTTTTATTAATAAAACAAACATTTAAAAAATACCTCATAATTCCCGGCTTCTCAAGCCTTATTGCTTAATTAATGGACTAAGTAATTTCTGATTTTCAATAGGTTCTGAGAGCGATAAATGCCCCACCCAGCCAAAGTCAGCCACACCCTTAGTATTCCACTCATTAGGTTTCCGTAGTGTAGGGTTATCACGTTCGCCTCACACGCGAAAGGTCCCCGGTTCGAAACCGGGCGGAAACACATTTTAACAAATTGGACAGTAAAGCCTATTCACTTAGGGCTCGGTCCCAATTTCGGAATTCATGCTTTTCCTTCGCACTTCTCAGTAGTTGGTATTCAGACTTACCTTTTTTAGTCGCGAAACGCACTCTGCATGTGTGGCTAGCTTGGGCGCTCTGAATACATTCCTGCTACGTGTGGTCTGAGGTCCATAATGATTCAAATAGTTTACCACTCCAGGGTAAGCCGACAAGAAACACAGCCCTTATTTTAAGTGTTTTTAAAATCCCCTGTGGGGAACATGAAGGGTGGAAAAATGATTGGAACCATTTTCCTGTATGACCGCTAGTTTTTAATGGGTATTATGGCTCTTTCTGTGGTACTCACTTTGGGATATTATGTGAGGTAGACTTGTGGGCATTCCTAATATTTTCCACGACTTCCTCTTTTTGTATTGTAGTTTCAGTAGTGTAGTGGTTATCACGTTCGCCTCACACGCGAAAGGTCATATTCAATATTTCCCAATGCCCAGAGGCTAGCATTTGGTTTGAAACAGTTGTGGTTTATCTAAACCTTGCTGTCTACCTCTCCGACCTGTGGATCAATGTTGCCGTTTTTGGGGACCTCCACCGTGCGATCTGTATGAATGTGAACAGACTGACAGCTTCTCTGAGCCAGGCAAATTCATTTATCAGGGTCATTGTAATGGATATATCCAAAGAAATGGCAATATAATCCAAGGTAAAACAAACAAAAATGTAGATCGTTTTCTGTCATTTCAGCTGCTTGATGTGATTGTGTGATAGATTTAGTTGGCTGGCTAGCAAAGGAAAAGAAGCTAGCCTGCATAGGTACAGTGCATTCGGAAAGTTTTCAGGCCCCTTACTTTTTCCACATTTTGTTACGTTACAGACTTATACTAAAATGGATGAAATAAAATAAAATCTATCTACACACAATACCCCATAATGACAAAGCGATAACATATAGTTTTTATTAATAAAACAAACATTTAAAAAATACCTCATAATTCCCGGCTTCTCAAGCCTTATTGCTTAATTAATGGACTAAGTAATTTCTGATTTTCAATAGGTTCTGAGAGCGATAAATGCCCCACCCAGCCAAAGTCAGCCACACCCTTAGTATTCCACTCATTAGGTTTCCGTAGTGTAGGGGTTATCACGTTCGCCTCACACGCGAAAGGTCCCCGGTTCGAAACCGGGCGGAAACACATTTTAACAAATTGGACAGTAAGCCTATTCACTTAGGGCTCGGTCCCAATTTCGGAATTCATGCTTTTCCTTCGCACTTCTCAGTAGTTGGTATTCAGACTTACCTTTTTTAGTCGCGAAACGCACTCTGCATGTGTGGCTAGCTTGGGCGCTCTGAATACATTCCTGCTACGTGTGGTCTGAGGTCCATAATGATTCAAATAGTTTACCACTCCAGGGTAAGCCGACAAGAAACACAGCCCTTATTTTAAGTGTTTTTAAAATCCCCTGTGGGGAACATGAAGGGTGGAAAAATGATTGGATCCATTTTCCTGTATGACCGCTAGTTTTTAATGGGTATTATGGCTCTTTCTGTGGTACTCACTTTGGGATATTATGTGAGGTAGACTTGTGGGCATTCCTAATATTTTCCACGACTTCCTCTTTTTGTATTGTAGTTTCAGTAGTGTAGTGGTTATCACGTTCGCCTCACACGCGAAAGGTCATATTCAATATTTCCCAATGCCCAGAGGCTAGCATTTGGTTTGAAACAGTTGTGGTTTATCTAAACCTTGCTGTCTACCTCTCCGACCTGTGGATCAATGTTGCCGTTTTTTGGGGACCTCCACCGTGCGATCTGTATGAATGTGAACAGACTGAAAGCTTCTCTGAGCCAGGCAAATTCATTTATCAGGGTCATTGTAATGGATATATCCAAAGAAATGGCAATATAATCCAAGGTAAAACAAACAAAAATGTAGATCGTTTTCTGTCATTTCAGCTGCTTGATGTGATTGTGTGATAGATTTAGTTGGCTGGCTAGCAAAGGAAAAGAAGCTAGCCTGCATAGGTACAGTGCATTCGGAAAGTTTTTAGGCCCCTTACTTTTTTCCACATTTTGTTACGTTACAGACTTATACTAAAATGGATGAAATAAAATAAAATCTATCTACACACAATACCCCATAATGACAAAGCGATAACATATAGTTTTTATTAATAAAACAAACATTTAAAAAATACCTCATAATTCCCGGCTTCTCAAGCCTTATTGCTTAATTAATGGACTAAGTAATTTCTGATTTTCAATAGGTTCTGAGAGCGATAAATGCCCCACCCAGCCAAAGTCAGCCACACCCTTAGTATTCCACTCATTAGGTTTCCGTAGTGTAGGGGTTATCACGTTCGCCTCACACGCGAAAGGTCCCCGGTTCGAAACCGGGCGGAAACACATTTTAACAAATTGGACAGTAAGCCTATTCACTTAGGGCTCGGTCCCAATTTCGGAATTCATGCTTTTCCTTCGCACTTCTCAGTAGTTGGTATTCAGACTTACCTTTTTTAGTCGCGAAACGCACTCTGCATGTGTGGCTAGCTTGGGCGCTCTGAATACATTCCTGCTACGTGTGGTCTGAGGTCCATAATGATTCAAATAGTTTACCACTCCAGGGTAAGCCGACAAGAAACACAGCCCTTATTTTAAGTGTTTTTAAAATCCCCTGTGGGGAACATGAAGGGTGGAAAAATGATTGGATCCATTTTCCTGTATGACCGCTAGTTTTTAATGGGTATTATGGCTCTTTCTGTGGTACTCACTTTGGGATATTATGTGAGGTAGACTTGTGGGCATTCCTAATATTTTCCACGACTTCCTCTTTTTGTATTGTAGTTTCAGTAGTGTAGTGGTTATCACGTTCGCCTCACACGCGAAAGGTCATAGTCAATATTTCCCAATGGCCAGAGGCTAGCATTTGGTTTGAAACAGTTGTGGTTTATCTAAACCTTGCTGTCTACCTCTCCGACCTGTGGATCAATGTTGCCTTTTTTGGGGACCTCCACCGTGCGATCTGTATGAATGTGAACAGACTGACAGCTTCTGTGAGCCAGGCAAATTCATTTATCAGGGTCATTGTAATGGATATATCCAAAGAAATGGCAATATAATCCAAGGTAAAACAAACAAAAATGTAGATCGTTTTCTGTCATTTCAGCTGCTTGATGTGATTGTGTGATAGATTTAGTTGGCTGGCTAGCAAAGGAAAAGAAGCTAGCCTGCATAGGTACAGTGCATTCGGAAAGTTTTCAGGCCCCTTACTTTTTCCACATTTTGTTACGTTACAGACTTATACTAAAATGGATGAAATAAAATAAAATCTATCTACACACAATACCCCATAATGACAAAGCGATAACATATAGTTTTTATTAATAAAACAAACATTTAAAAAATACCTCATAATTCCCGGCTTCTCAAGCCTTATTGCTTAATTAATGGACTAAGTAATTTCTGATTTTCAATAGGTTCTGAGAGCGATAAATGCCCCACCCAGCCAAAGTCAGCCACACCCTTAGTATTCCACTCATTAGGTTTCCGTAGTGTAGGGGTTATCACGTTCGCCTCACACGCGAAAGGTCCCCGGTTCGAAACCGGGCGGAAACACATTTTAACAAATTGGACAGTAAGCCTATTCACTTAGGGCTCGGTCCCAATTTCGGAATTCATGCTTTTCCTTCGCACTTCTCAGTATTTGGTATTCAGACTTACCTTTTTTAGTCGCGTAACGCACTCTGCATGTGTGGCTAGCTTGGGCGCTCTGAATACATTCCTGCTACGTGTGGTCTGAGGTCCATAATGATTCAAATAGTTTACCACTCCAGGGTAAGCCGACAAGAAACACAGCCCTTATTTTAAGTGTTTTTAAAATCCCCTGTGGGGAACATGAAGGGTGGAAAAATGATTGGAACCATTTTCCTGTTTGACCGCTAGTTTTTAATGGGTATTATGGCTCTTTCTGTGGTACTCACTTTGGGATATTATGTGAGGTAGACTTGTGGGCATTCCTAATATTTTCCACGACTTCCTCTTTTTGTATTGTAGTTTCAGTAGTGTAGTGGTTATCGTTCGCCTCACACGCGAAAGGTCATATTCAATATTTCCCAATGCCCAGAGGCTAGCATTTGGTTTGAAACAGTTGTGGTTTATCTAAACCTTGCTGTCTACCTCTCCGACCTGTGGATCAATGTTGCCGTTTTTGGGGACCTCCACCGTGCGATCTGTATGAATGTGAACAGACTGACAGCTTCTCTGAGCCAGGCAAATTCATTTATCAGGGTCATTGTAATGGATATATCCAAAGAAATGGCAATATAATCCAAGGTAAAACAAACAAAAATGTAGATCGTTTTCTGTCATTTCAGCTGCTTGATGTGATTGTGTGATAGATTTAGTTGGCTGGCTAGCAAAGGAAAAGAAGCTAGCCTGCATAGGTACAGTGCATTCGGAAAGTTTTCAGACCCCTTACTTTTTTCCACATTTTGTTACGTTACAGACTTATACTAAAATGGATGAAATAAAATAAAATCTATCTACACACAATACCCCATAATGACAAAGTGATAACATATAGTTTTTATTAATAAAACAAACATTTAAAAAATACCTCATAATTCCCGGCTTCTCAAGCCTTATTGCTTAATTAATGGACTAAGTAATTTCTGATTTTCAATAGGTTCTGAGAGCGATAAATGCCCCACCCAGCCAAAGTCAGCCACACCCTTAGTATTCCACTCATTAGGTTTCCGTAGTGTAGGGGTTATCACGTTCGCCTCACACGCGAAAGGTCCCCGGTTCGAAACCGGGCGGAAACACATTTTAACAAATTGGACAGTAAAGCCTATTCACTTAGGGCTCGGTCCCAATTTCGGAATTCATGCTTTTCCTTCGCACTTCTCAGTATTTGGTATTCAGACTTACCTTTTTTAGTCGCGTAACGCACTCTGCATGTGTGGCTAGCTTGGGCGCTCTGAATATATTCCTGCTACGTGTGGTCTGAGGTCCATAATGATTCAAATAGTTTACCACTCCAGGGTAAGCCGACAAGAAACACAGCCCTTATTTTAAGTGTTTTTAAAATCCCCTGTGGGGAACATGAAGGGTGGAAAAATGATTGGAACCATTTTCCTGTTTGACCGCTTGTTTTTAATGGGTATTATGGCTCTTTCTGTGGTACTCACTTTGGGATATTATGTGAGGTAGACTTGTGGGCATTCCTAATATTTTCCACGACTTCCTCTTTTTGTATTGTAGTTTCAGTAGTGTAGTGGTTATCACGTTCGCCTCACACGCGAAAGGTCATATTCAATATTTCCCAATGCCCAGAGGCTAGCATTTGGTTTGAAACAGTTGTGGTTTATCTAAACCTTGCTGTCTACCTCTCCGACCTGTGGATCAATGTTGCCGTTTTTTGGGGGACCTCCATCGTGCGATCTGTATGAATGTGAACAGACTGACAGCTTCTCTGAGCCAGGCAAATGCATTTATCAGGGTCATTGTAATGGATATATCCAAAGAAATGGCAATATAATCCAAGGTAAAACAAACAAAAATGTAGATCGTTTTCTGTCATTTCAGCTGCTTGATGTGATTGTGTGATAGATTTAGTTGGCTGGCTAGCAAAGGAAAAGAAGCTAGCCTGCATAGGTACAGTGCATTCGGAAAGTTTTCAGACCCCTTACTTTTTTCCACATTTTGTTACGTTACAGACTTATACTAAAATGGATGAAATAAAATAAAATCTATCTACACACAATACCCCATAATGACAAAGCGATAACATATAGTTTTTATTAATAAAACAAATATTTTAAAAATACCTCATAATTCCCGGCTTCTCAAGCCTTATTGCTTAATTAATGGACTAAGTAATTTCTGATTTTCAATAGGTTCTGAGAGCGATAAATGCCCCACCCAGCCAAAGTCAGCCACACCCTTAGTATTCCACTCATTAGGTTTCCGTAGTGTAGTGGTTATCACGTTCGCCTCACACGCGAAAGGTCCCCGGTTCGAAACCGGGCGGAAACACATTTTAACAAATTGGACAGTAAGCCTATTCACTTAGGGCTCGGTCCCAATTTCGGAATTCATGCTTTTCCTTCGCACTTCTCAGTATTTGGTATTCAGACTTACCTTTTTTGTCGCGTAACGCACTCTGCATGTGTGGCTAGCTTGGGCGCTCTGAATACATTCCTGCTACGTGTGGTCTGAGGTCCATAATGATTCAAATAGTTTACCACTCCAGGGTAAGCCGACAAGAAACACAGCCCTTATTTTAAGTGTTTTTAAAATCCCCTGTGGGGAACATGAAGGGTGGAAAAATGATTGGAACCATTTTCCTGTTTGACCGCTAGTTTTTAATGGGTATTATGGCTCTTTCTGTGGTACTCACTTTGGGATATTATGTGAGGTAGACTTGTGGGCATTCCTAATATTTTCCACGACTTCCTCTTTTTGTATTGTAGTTTCAGTAGTGTAGTGGTTATCACGTTCGCCTCACACGCGAAAGGTCATATTCAATATTTCCCAATGCCCAGAGGCTAGCATTTGGTTTGAAACAGTTGTGGTTTATCTAAACCTTGCTGTCTACCTCTCCGACCTGTGGATCAATGTTGCCGTTTTTGGGGACCTCCACCGTGCGATCTGTATGAATGTGAACAGACTGACAGCTTCTCTGAGCCAGGCAAATCATTTATCAGGGTCATTGTAATGGATATATCCAAAGAAATGGCAATATAATCCAAGGTAAAACAAACAAAAATGTAGATCGTTTTCTGTCATTTCAGCTGCTTGATGTGATTGTGTGGTAGATTTAGTTGGCTGGCTAGCAAAGGAAAAGAAGCTAGCCTGCATAGGTACAGTGCATTCGGAAAGTTTTCAGACCCCTTACTTTTTTCCACATTTTGTTACGTTACAGACTTATACTAAAATGGATGAAATAAAATAAAATCTATCTACACACAATACCCCATAATGACAAAGCGATAACATATAGTTTTTATTAATAAAACAAACATTTAAAAAATACCTCATAATTCCCGGCTTCTCAAGCCTTATTGCTTAATTAATGGACTAAGTAATTTCTGATTTTCAATAGGTTCTGAGAGCGATAAATGCCCCACCCAGCCAAAGTCAGCCACACCCTTAGTATTCCACTCATTAGGTTTCCGTAGTGTAGTGGTTATCACGTTCGCCTCACACGCGAAAGGTCCCCGGTTCGAAACCGGGCGGAAACACATTTTAACAAATTGGACAGTAAGCCTATTCACTTAGGGCTCGGTCCCAATTTCGGAATTCATGCTTTTCCTTCGCACTTCTCAGTATTTGGTATTCAGACTTACCTTTTTTAGTCGCGTAACGCACTCTGCATGTGTGGCTAGCTTGGGCGCTCTGAATACATTCCTGCTACGTGTGGTCTGAGGTCCATAATGATTCAAATAGTTTACCACTCCAGGGTAAGCCGACAAGAAACACAGCCCTTATTTTAAGTGTTTTTAAAATCCCCTGTGGGGAACATGAAGGGTGGAAAAATGATTGGAACCATTTTCCTGTTTGACCGCTAGTTTTTAATGGGTATTATGGCTCTTTCTGTGGTACTCACTTTGGGATATTATGTGAGGTAGACTTGTGGGCATTCCTAATATTTTCCACGACTTCCTCTTTTTGTATTGTAGTTTCAGTAGTGTAGTGGTTATCACGTTCGCCTCACACGCGAAAGGTCATATTCAATATTTCCCAATGCCCAGAGGCTAGCATTTGGTTTGAAACAGTTGTGGTTTATCTAAACCTTGCTGTCTACCTCTCCGACCTGTGGATCAATGTTGCCGTTTTTGGGGGACCTCCACCGTGCGATCTGTATGAATGTGAACAGACTGACAGCTTCTCTGAGCCAGGCAAATTCATTTATCAGGGTCATTGTAATGGATATATCCAAAGAAATGGCAATATAATCCAAGGTAAAACAAACAAAAATGTAGATCGTTTTCTGTCATTTCAGCTGCTTGATGTGATTGTGTGATAGATTTAGTTGGCTGGCTAGCAAAGGAAAAGAAGCTAGCCTGCATAGGTACAGTGCATTCGGAAAGTTTTCAGGCCCCTTACTTTTTCCACATTTTGTTACGTTACAGACTTATACTAAAATGGATGAAATAAAATAAAATCTATCTACACACAATACCCCATAATGACAAAGCGATAACATATAGTTTTTATTAATAAAACAAATATTTTAAAAATACCTCATAATTCCCGGCTTCTCAAGCCTTATTGCTTAATTAATGGACTAAGTAATTTCTGATTTTCAATAGGTTCTGAGATTGATAAATGCCCCACCCAGCCAAAGTCAGCCACACCCTTAGTATTCCACTCATCAGGTTTCTGTAGTGTAGTGGTTATCACGTTCGCCTCACACGCGAAAGGTCCCCGGTTCGAGACCGGGCGGAAACACTTTTTAACAAATTGGACAGTCAGCCTATTCACTTAGGGCTCGGTCCCAATTTCGGAATTCATGCTTTTCCTTCGCACTTCTCAGTATTTGGTATTCAGACTTACCTTTTTTGTCGCGTAACGCACTCTGCATGTGTGGCTAGCTTGGGCGCTCTGAATACATTCCTGCTACGTGTGGTCTGAGGTCCATAATGATTCAAATAGTTTACCACTCCAGGGTAAGCCGACAAGAAACACAGCCCTTATTTTAAGTGTTTTTAAAATCCCCTGTGGGGAACATGAAGGGTGGAAAAATGATTGGAACCATTTTCCTGTTTGACCGCTAGTTTTTAATGGGTATTATGGCTCTTTCTGTGGTACTCACTTTGGGATATTATGTGAGGTAGACTTGTGGGCATTCCTAATATTTTCCACGACTTCCTCTTTTTGTATTGTAGTTTCAGTAGTGTAGTGGTTATCACGTTCGCCTCACACGCGAAAGGTCATATTCAATATTTCCCAATGCCCAGAGGCTAGCATTTGGTTTGAAACAGTTGTGGTTTATCTAAACCTTGCTGTCTACCTCTCCGACCTGTGGATCAATGTTGCCGTTTTTTGGGGGACCTCCACCGTGCGATCTGTATGAATGTGAACAGACTGACAGCTTCTCTGAGCCAGGCAAATTCATTTATCAGGGTCATTGTAATGGATATATCCAAAGAAATGGCAATATAATCCAAGGTAAAACAAACAAAAATGTAGATCGTTTTCTGTCATTTCAGCTGCTTGATGTGATTGTGTGATAGATTTAGTTGGCTGGCTAGCAAAGGAAAAGAAGCTAGCCTGCATAGGTACAGTGCATTCGGAAAGTTTTCAGGCCCCTTACTTTTTCCACATTTTGTTACGTTACAGACTTATACTAAAATGGATGAAATAAAATAAAATCTATCTACACACAATACCCCATAATGACAAAGCGATAACATATAGTTTTTATTAATAAAACAAATATTTTAAAAATACCTCATAATTCCCGGCTTCTCAAGCCTTATTGCTTAATTAATGGACTAAGTAATTTCTGATTTTCAATAGGTTCTTAGAGCGATAAATGTCCCACCCAGCCAAAGTCAGCTACACCCTTAGTATTCCACTCATCAGGTTTCCGTAGTGCAGTGGTTATCACGTTCACCTAACACGTGAAAGGTCCCGGTTCGAAACCGGGCGGAAAACATTTTAACAAATTGGACAGTAAAGCCTATTCACTTAGGGCTCGGTCCCAATTTTGAATTCATGCTTTTCCTTCGCACTTCTCAGTATTTGGTATTCAGACTTACCTTTTTTAGTCGCGTAACGCACTCTGCATGTGTGGCTAGCTTGGGCGCTCTGAATATATTCCTGCTACGTGTGGTCTGAGGTCCATAATGATTCAAATAGTTTACCACTCCAGGGTAAGCCGACAAGAAACACAGCCCTTATTTTAAGTGTTTTTAAAATCCCCTGTGGGGAACATGAAGGGTGGAAAAATGATTGGAACCATTTTCCTGTTTGACCGCTTGTTTTTAATGGGTATTATGGCTCTTTCTGTGGTACTCACTTTGGGATATTATGTGAGGTAGACTTGTGGGCATTCCTAATATTTTCCACGACTTCCTCTTTTTGTATTGTAGTTTCAGTAGTATAGTGGTTATCACGTTCGCCTCACACGCGAAAGGTCATATTCAATATTTCCCAATGCCCAGAGGCTAGCATTTGGTTTGAAACAGTTGTGGTTTATCTAAACCTTGCTGTCTACCTCTCCGACCTGTGGATCAATGTTGCCGTTTTTTGGGGGACCTCCATCGTGCGATCTGTATGAATGTGAACAGACTGACAGCTTCTCTGAGCCAGGCAAATTCATTTATCAGTGTCATTGTAATGGATATATCCAAAGAAATGGCTATATAATCCAAGGTAAAACAAACAAAAATGTAGATCGTTTTCTGTCATTTCAGCTGCTTGATGTGATTGTGTGGTAGATTTAGTTGGCTGGCTAGCAAAGGAAAAGAAGCTAGCCTGCATAGGTACAGTGCATTCGGAAAGTTTTCAGACCCCTTACTTTTTTCCACATTTTGTTACGTTACAGACTTATACTAAAATGGATGAAATAAAATAAAATCTATCTACACACAATACCCCATAATGACAAAGCGATAACATATCGTTTTTATTAATAAAACAAATATTTTAAAAATACCTCATAAAATCCCGGCTTCTCAAGCCTTATTGCTTAATTAATGGACTAAGTCATTTCTGATTTTCAATAGGTTCTGAGAGCGATAAATGTCCCACCCCGCCAAAGTCAGCCACACCCTTACTATTCCACTCATTAGGTTTCCGTAGTGTAGAGGTTATCACATTCGCCTCACACGCGAAAGGTCCCCGGTTCGAAACCGGGCGGAAACACATTTGAACAAATTGGACAGTAAGCCTATTCACTTAGGGCTCCGTCCCAATTTCGGAATTCATGGTTTTCCTTCGCACTTCTCAGTATTTGGTATTCAGACTTACCTTTTTTGTCGCGTAACGCACTCTGCATGTGTGGCTAGCTTGGTCGCTCTGAATACATTCCTGCTACGTGTGGTCTGAGGTCCATAATGATTCAAATAGTTTACCACTAAATCAAATCAAATCAAATTTTATTTGTCACAACATGGTTAGCAGATGTTAACACGAAATGCCTTCTAGTTCCGACAATTTAACCAACAAGTAATTTTTAAAATTCCAAAACTACTGTCTTGTACACAGTGTAAGGGGATAAGGAATAACATAAGGATATTTTATGAATGAGTGAGTTTGGTACAGAGCATTACAGTAGATGGTTCTGAGTACAGTATATACATATGAGATGAGTATGTAGACAAAGTAAACAAAGTGGCATAGTTAAAGTGGCTAGTGACATAAGAATGCAGTCTTTTTGATCTAGAGTACAGTATATACATATGCTTCTATGAGATGAATAATGTAGGTTAAGTAACATTATATAAGGTAGCATTGTTTAAAGTGGCTAGTGATATATTTACATCATTTCCCATCAATTCCCATTATTAAAGTGGCTGGAGTTGGGTCAGTGTCAATGACAGTGTGTTGGCAGAAGCCACTCAATGTTAGTGGTGGCTGTTTAACAGTCTGATGGCCTTGAGATAGAAGCTGTTTTTCAGTCTCTCGGTTCCAGCTTTGATGCACCTGTAAAACTGACCTCGCCTTCTGGATGATAGCGGGGTGAACAGGCAGTGGTTCGTGGTGGTTGATGTCCTTGATGATCTTTATGGCCTTCCTGTAACATCGGGTGGTGTAGGTGTCCTGGAGGGCAGGTAGTTTCCCCCGGTGACCGTTGTGCAGACCTCACTCACCCTCTGGAGAGCCTTACGGTTGAGGGCGGAGCAGTTGCCGTACCAGGCGGTGAACAGCCCGCAGGATGCTCTCATTGTGCATCTGTAGAAGTTTGTGAGTGCTTTTGGTGACAAGCCGAATTTCTTCAGCCTCCTGAGGTTGAAGAGGCGCTGCTGCGCCTTCTTTGGATCGCATTTCAGTGTGAGTGGACCAATTCAGTTTGTCTGTGATGTGTATGCCGAGGTTAAAACTTGCTACCCTCTCCACTACTGATCCATCGATGTGGATAGGGGTGTTCCCTCTGCTGTTTCCTGAAAGGTCAATCATCTCCTTAGTTTTGTTGACGTTGAGTGTGAGGTTATTTTCCTGACACCACACAAATTTCCAGGGCCCTCACCTCCTTGTTCTGAAACAGTTGTTGGTAATCAAGCCTACCACTGTTGTGTCTCTCCGCAAACTTGATGATTGAGTTGCCGTTTTTGCGTGGCCTCCAGTCGTGGATCTGTAACATGGGAGTACAGACTGAGGGCTCAGAACAGGCAAATGCATTTGGGGCCCCGTGTTGAGGATCAGCAGGAGATGTTGCAATATAATCACCACCTGGGGCGGCCCGTCAAAAATCCAGTACCCAGTTGTCACAGGCGGGTCAGACCCAGGGTCTCGAGCTTGATGAAGCTTGGAGGGTACTATGGTATTGAATGCCGAGCTGTAGTCGATGAACAGCATTCTCACAGGTATTCCTCTTGTCCAGGTGGGTTAGGGCAGTGTGCAGTGTGGTTGAGATTGCATCGTCTGTGGACCTATTTGGGCGGTAAGCAAATTGGAGTGGGTCTAGGGTGTCAGGTATTGGAGGTGATATGGTCCTTGACTAGTCTCTCAAAGCACTTCATAATGACGGAAGTGAGTGCTACGGGCTTATTCGTTTAGCTCAGTTACCTTAGCTTTCTTGGGAACAGGAACAATGGTGGCCCTCTTGAAGCATGTGGGAACAGCAGACTGGTATTAGGGATTGATTGAATATGTCCGTAAACACACCGGCCAGCTGGTCTGAAACGCATGCTCTGAGGGCGCGGCTGGGGATTCACGTCTGGGCCTGCAGCCTTGCGAGGGTTAACACGTTTAAATGTCTTACTCACCTCGGCTGCAGTGAAGGATTCAGACCGCATTTTTCGTTGCAGGCCGTGTCAGTGGCACTGTATTGTCCTCAAAGCGGGCAAAAAAGTGATTTAGTCTGCCTGGGAGCAAGACATCCTGGTCCGTGACTCCAGGGTAAGCCGACAAGAAACACAGCCCTTATTTTAAGTGTTTTTAAAATCCCCTGTGGGGAACATGAAGGGTGGAAAAATGATTGGAACCATTTTCCTGTTTGACCGCTAGTTTTTAATGGGTATTATGGCTCTTTCTGTGGTACTCACTTTGGGATATTATGTGAGGTAGACTTGTGGGCATTCCTAATATTTTCCACGACTTCCTCTTTTTGTATTGTAGTTTCAGTAGTGTAGTGGTTATCACGTTCGCCTCACACGCGAAAGGTCATATTCAATATTTCCCAATGCCCAGAGGCTAGCATTTGGTTTGAAACAGTTGTGGTTTATCTAAACCTTGCTGTCTACCTCTCCGACCTGTGGATCAATGTTGCCGTTTTTTGGGGACCTCCACCGTGCGATCTGTATGAATGTGAACAGACTGACAGCTTCTCTGAGCCAGGCAAATTCATTTATCAGGGTCATTGTAATGGATATATCCAAAGAAATGGCAATATAATCCAAGGTAAAACAAACAAAAATGTAGATCGTTTTCTGTCATTTCAGCTGCTTGATGTGATTGTGTGATAGATTTAGTTGGCTGGCTAGCAAAGGAAAAGAAGCTAGCCTGCATAGGTACAGTGCATTCGGAAAGTTTTCAGGCCCCTTACTTTTTCCACATTTTGTTACGTTACAGACTTATACTAAAATGGATGAAATAAAATAAAATCTATCTACACACAATACCCCATAATGACAAAGCGATAACATATAGTTTTTATTAATAAAACAAATATTTTAAAAATACCTCATAATTCCCGGCTTCTCAAGCCTTATTGCTTAATTAATGGACTAAGTAATTTCTGATTTTCAATAGGTTCTGAGAGCGATAAATGCCCCACCCAGCCAAAGTCAGCCACACCCTTAGTATTCCACTCATCAGGTTTCTGTAGTGTAGTGGTTATCACGTTCGCCTCACACGCGAAAGGTCCCCGGTTCGAGACCGGGCGGAAACAATTTATAACAAATTGGACAGTAAGCCTATTCACTAAGGGCTCGGTTCTAATTTCGGAATTCATGCTTTTCCTTCGCACTTCTCAGTATTTGGTATTCAGACTTACCTTTTTTAGTCGCGTAACGCACTCTGCATGTGTGGCTAGCTTGGGCGCTCTGAATACATTCCTGCTACGTGTGGTCTGAGGTCCATAATGATTCAAATAGTTTACCACTCCAGGGTAAGCCGACAAGAAACACAGCCCTTATTTTAAGTGTTTTTAAAATCCCCTGTGGGGAACATGAAGGGTGGAAAAATGATTGGAACCATTTTCCTGTTTGACCGCTAGTTTTTAATGGGTATTATGGCTCTTTCTGTGGTACTCACTTTGGGATATTATGTGAGGTAGACTTGTGGGCATTCCTAATATTTTCCACGACTTCCTCTTTTTGTATTGTAGTTTCAGTAGTATAGTGGTTATCACGTTCGCCTCACACGCGAAAGGTCATATTCAATATTTCCCAATGCCCAGAGGCTAGCATTTGGTTTGAAACAGTTGTGGTTTATCTAAACCTTGCTGTCTACCTCTCCGACCTGTGGATCAATGTTGCCGTTTTTTGGGGGACCTCCATCGTGCGATCTGTATGAATGTGAACAGACTGACAGCTTCTCTGAGCCAGGCAAATTCATTTATCAGTGTCATTGTAATGGATATATCCAAAGAAATGGCTATATAATCCAAGGTAAAACAAACAAAAATGTAGATCGTTTTCTGTCATTTCAGCTGCTTGATGTGATTGTGTGGTAGATTTAGTTGGCTGGCTAGCAAAGGAAAAGAAGCTAGCCTGCATAGGTACAGTGCATTCGGAAAGTTTTCAGACCCCTTACTTTTTTCCACATTTTGTTACGTTACAGACTTATACTAAAATGGATGAAATAAAATAAAATCTATCTACACACAATACCCCATAATGACAAAGCGATAACATATAGTTGCTTATTAATAAAACAAATATTTTAAAAATACCTCATAAAATCCCGGCTTCTCAAGCCTTATTGCTTAATTAATGGACTAAGTCATTTCAGATTTTCAATAGGTTCTGAGAGCGATAAATGTCCCACCCCGCCAAAGTCAGCCACACCCTTACTATTCCACTCATTAGGTTTCCGTAGTGTAGAGGTTATCACATTCGCCTCACACGCGAAAGGTCCCCGGTTCGAAACCGGGCGGAAACACATTTGAACAAATTGGACAGTAAGCCTATTCACTTAGGGCTCCGTCCCAATTTCGGAATTCATGGTTTTCCTTCGCACTTCTCAGTATTTGGTATTCAGACTTACCTTTTTTGTCGCGTAACGCACTCTGCATGTGTGGCTAGCTTGGTCGCTCTGAATACATTCCTGCTACGTGTGGTCTGAGGTCCATAATGATTCAAATAGTTTACCACTCTAAATCAAATCAAATCAAATTTTATTTGTCACATACACATGGTTAGCAGATGTTAATGCGAGTGTAGCGAAATGCTTGTGCTTCTAGTTCCGACAATGCAGTGATAACCAACAAGTAATCTAACTAACAATTCCAAAACTACTGTCTTGTACACAGTGTAAGGGGATAAGGAATATGTACATAAGGATATATGAATGAGTGATGGTACAGAGCAGCATACAGTAGATGGTATCGAGTACAGTATATACATATGAGATGAGTATGTAGACAAAGTAAACAAAGTGGCATAGTTAAAGTGGCTAGTGACATAAGAATGCAGTCGATGATCTAGAGTACAGTATATACATATGCATATGAGATGAATAATGTAGGTTAAGTAACATTATATAAGGTAGCATTGTTTAAAGTGGCTAGTGATATATTTACATCATTTCCCATCAATTCCCATTATTAAAGTGGCTGGAGTTGGGTCAGTGTCAATGACAGTGTGTTGGCAGAAGCCACTCAATGTTAGTGGTGGCTGTTTAACAGTCTGATGGCCTTGAGAACATTAGAAGCTGTTTTTCAGTCTCTCGGTTCCAGCTTTGATGCACCTGTACTGACCTCGCCTTCTGGATGATAGCGGGGTGAACAGGCAGTGGTTCGGGTGGTTGATGTCCTTGATGATCTTTATGGCCTTCCTGTAACATCGGGTGGTGTAGGTGTCCTGGAGGGCAGGTAGTTTGCCCCGGTGATGCGTTCTGCAGACCTCACTACCCTCTGGAGAGCCATACGGTTGAGGGCGGAGCATATAGTTGCCGTACCAGGCGGTGATACAGCCCGCCAGGATGCTCTCGATTGTGCATCTGTAGAAGTTTGTGAGTGCTTTTGGTGACAAGCCGAATTTCTTCAGCCTCCTGAGGTTGAAGAGGCGCTGCTGCGCCTTCAGCACGACGCTGTCAGTGTGAGTGGACCAATTCAGTTTGTCTGTGATGTGTATGCCGAGGAACTTAAAACTTGCTACCCTCTCCACTACTGATCCATCGATGTGGATAGGGGGTGTTCCCTCTGCTGTTTCCTGAAGTCCACAATCATCTCCTTAGTTTTGTTGACGTTGAGTGTGAGGTTATTTTCCTGACACCACAGTTGGAAAGGGCCCTCACCTCCTCCCTGTAGGCCGTCTCGTCGTTGTTGGTAATCAAGCCTACCACTGTTGTGTATATCCGCAAACTTGATGATTGATTGAGCGTTGGCCAGCAGTGTGGGTGAACAGGGAGTACAGGAGAGGGCTCAGAACGCACCCTTGTGGGGCCCCGTGTTGAGGATCAGCGGGGAGGAAATGTTTTGCCTACCCTCACCACCTGTGGGGTTGCCCGTTTCAGGAAGTCCAGTACCCAGTTGCACTTATGGGTGAGACCCAGGGTCTGAAAGCTTGATGACAGGAGCTTGGAGGGTACTATGGTATTGAATGCCGAGCTGTAGTCGATGAACAGCATTCTCACATAGGTATTCCTCTTGTCCAGGTGGGTTAGGGCAGTGTGCAGTGTGGTTGAGATTGCATCGTCTGTGGACCTATTTGGGCGGTAAGCAAATTGGAGTGGGTCTAGGGTGTCAGGTAGGGTGGAGGTGATATGGTCCTTGACTAGTCTCTCAAAGCACTTCATGATGACGGAAGTGAGTGCTACGGGGCGGTAGTCGTTTAGCTCAGTTACCTTAGCTTTCTTGGGAACAGGAACAATGGTGGCCCTCTTGAAGCATGTGGGAACAGCAGACTGGTATAGGGATTGATTGAATATGTCCGTAAACACACCGGCCAGCTGGTCTGCGCATGCTCTGAGGGCGCGGCTGGGGATGCCGTCTGGGCCTGCAGCCTTGCGAGGGTTAACACGTTTAAATGTCTTACTCACCTCGGCTGCAGTGAAGGAGAGACCGCATGTTTTCGTTGCAGGCCGTGTCAGTGGCACTGTATTGTCCTCAAAGCGGGCAAAAAAGTGATTTAGTCTGCCTGGGAGCAAGACATCCTGGTCCGTGACTCCAGGGTAAGCCGACAAGAAACACAGCCCTTATTTTAAGTGTTTTTAAAATCCCCTGTGGGGAACATGAAGGGTGGAAAAATGATTGGAACCATTTTCCTGTTTGACCGCTAGTTTTTAATGGGTATTATGGCTCTTTCTGTGGTACTCACTTTGGGATATTATGTGAGGTAGACTTGTGGGCATTCCTAATATTTTCCACGACTTCCTCTTTTTGTATTGTAGTTTCAGTAGTATAGTGGTTATCACGTTCGCCTCACACGCGAAAGGTCATATTCAATATTTCCCAATGCCCAGAGGCTAGCATTTGGTTTGAAACAGTTGTGGTTTATCTAAACCTTGCTGTCTACCTCTCCGACCTGTGGATCAATGTTGCCGTTTTTTGGGGGACCTCCATCGTGCGATCTGTATGAATGTGAACAGACTGACAGCTTCTCTGAGCCAGGCAAATGCATTTATCAGGGTCATTGTAATGGATATATCCAAAGAAATGGCAATATAATCCAAGGTAAAACAAACAAAAATGTAGATCGTTTTCTGTCATTTCAGCTGCTTGATGTGATTGTGTGATAGATTTAGTTGGCTGGCTAGCAAAGGAAAAGAAGCTAGCCTGCATAGGTACAGTGCATTCGGAAAGTTTTCAGACCCCTTACTTTTTTCCACATTTTGTTACGTTACAGACTTATACTAAAATGGATGAAATAAAATAAAATCTATCTACACACAATACCCCATAATGACAAAGTGATAACATATAGTTTTTATTAATAAAACAAACATTTAAAAAATACCTCATAATTCCCGGCTTCTCAAGCCTTATTGCTTAATTAATGGACTAAGTAATTTCTGATTTTCAATAGGTTCTGAGAGCGATAAATGCCCCACCCAGCCAAAGTCAGCCACACCCTTAGTATTCCACTCATTAGGTTTCCGTAGTGTAGGGGTTATCACGTTCGCCTCACACGCGAAAGGTCCCCGGTTCGAAACCGGGCGGAAACACATTTTAACAAATTGGACAGTAAGCCTATTCACTTAGGGCTCGGTCCCAATTTCGGAATTCATGCTTTTCCTTCGCACTTCTCAGTAGTTGGTATTCAGACTTACCTTTTTTAGTCGCGAAACGCACTCTGCATGTGTGGCTAGCTTGGGCGCTCTGAATACATTCCTGCTACGTGTGGTCTGAGGTCCATAATGATTCAAATAGTTTACCACTCCAGGGTAAGCCGACAAGAAACACAGCCCTTATTTTAAGTGTTTTTAAAATCCCCTGTGGGGAACATGAAGGGTGGAAAAATGATTGGAACCATTTTCCTGTTTGACCGCTAGTTTTTAATGGGTATTATGGCTCTTTCTGTGGTACTCACTTTGGGATATTATGTGAGGTAGACTTGTGGGCATTCCTAATATTTTCCACGACTTCCTCTTTTTGTATTGTAGTTTCAGTAGTGTAGTGGTTATCACGTTCGCCTCACACGCGAAAGGTCATATTCAATATTTCCCAATGCCCAGAGGCTAGCATTTGGTTTGAAACAGTTGTGGTTTATCTAAACCTTGCTGTCTACCTCTCCGACCTGTGGATCAATGTTGCCGTTTTTGGGGACCTCCACCGTGCGATCTGTATGAATGTGAACAGACTGACAGCTTCTCTGAGCCAGGCAAATTCATTTATCAGGGTCATTGTAATGGATATATCCAAAGAAATGGCAATATAATCCAAGGTAAAACAAACAAAAATGTAGATCGTTTTCTGTCATTTCAGCTGCTTGATGTGATTGTGTGATAGATTTAGTTGGCTGGCTAGCAAAGGAAAAGAAGCTAGCCTGCATAGGTACAGTGCATTCGGAAAGTTTTCAGGCCCCTTACTTTTTCCACATTTTGTTACGTTACAGACTTATACTAAAATGGATGAAATAAAATAAAATCTATCTACACACAATACCCCATAATGACAAAGCGATAACATATAGTTTTTATTAATAAAACAAACATTTAAAAATACCTCATAATTCCCGGCTTCTCAAGCCTTATTGCTTAATTAATGGACTAAGTAATTTCTGATTTTCAATAGGTTCTGAGAGCGATAAATGTCCCACCCAGCCAAAGTCAGCCACACCCTTAGTATTCCACTCATTAGGTTTCTGTAGTGTAGTGGTTATCACGTTCGCCTCACACGCGAAAGGTCCCCGGTTCGAAACCGGGCGGAAACACATTTTAACAAATTGGACAGTAAGCCTATTCACTTAGGGCTCGGTCCCAATTTCGGAATTCATGCTTTTCCTTCGCACTTCTCAGTATTTGGTATTCAGACTTACCTTTTTTAGTCGCGTAACGCACTCTGCATGTGTGGCTAGCTTGGGCGCTCTGAATACATTCCTGCTACGTGTGGTCTGAGGTCCATAATGATTCAAATAGTTTACCACTCCAGGGTAAGCCGACAAGAAACACAGCCCTTATTTTAAGTGTTTTTAAAATCCCCTGTGGGGAACATGAAGGGTGGAAAAATGATTGGAACCATTTTCCTGTTTGACCGCTAGTTTTTAATGGGTATTATGGCTCTTTCTGTGGTACTCACTTTGGGATATTATGTGAGGTAGACTTGTGGGCATTCCTAATATTTTCCACGACTTCCTCTTTTTGTATTGTAGTTTCAGTAGTGTAGTGGTTATCACGTTCGCCTCACACGCGAAAGGTCATATTCAATATTTCCCAATGCCCAGAGGCTAGCATTTGGTTTGAAACAGTTGTGGTTTATCTAAACCTTGCTGTCTACCTCTCCGACCTGTGGATCAATGTTGCCGTTTTTGGGGACCTCCACCGTGCGATCTGTATGAATGTGAACAGACTGACAGCTTCTCTGAGCCAGGCAAATTCATTTATCAGGGTCATTGTAATGGATATATCCAAAGAAATGGCAATATAATCCAAGGTAAAACAAACAAAAATGTAGATCGTTTTCTGTCATTTCAGCTGCTTGATGTGATTGTGTGATAGATTTAGTTGGCTGGCTAGCAAAGGAAAAGAAGCTAGCCTGCATAGGTACAGTGCATTCGGAAAGTTTTTAGGCCCCTTACTTTTTTCCACATTTTGTTACGTTACAGACTTATACTAAAATGGATGAAATAAAATAAAATCTATCTACACACAATACCCCATAATGACAAAGTGATAACATATAGTTTTTATTAATAAAACAAACATTTAAAAAATACCTCATAATTCCCGGCTTCTCAAGCCTTATTGCTTAATTAATGGACTAAGTAATTTCTGATTTTCAATAGGTTCTGAGAGCGATAAATGCCCCACCCAGCCAAAGTCAGCCACACCCTTAGTATTCCACTCATTAGGTTTCCGTAGTGTAGGGGTTATCACGTTCGCCTCACACGCGAAAGGTCCCCGGTTCGAAACCGGGCGGAAACACATTTTAACAAATTGGACAGTAAAGCCTATTCACTTAGGGCTCGGTCCCAATTTCGGAATTCATGCTTTTCCTTCGCACTTCTCAGTATTTGGTATTCAGACTTACCTTTTTTTTAGTCGCGAAAACGCACTCTGCATGTGTGGCTAGCTTGGGCGCTCTGAATACATTCCTGCTACGTGTGGTCTGAGGTCCATAATGATTCAAATAGTTTACCACTCCAGGGTAAGCCGACAAGAAACACAGCCCTTATTTTAAGTGTTTTTAAAATCCCCTGTGGGGAACATGAAGGGTGGAAAAATGATTGGATCCATTTTCCTGTTTGACCGCTAGTTTTTAATGGGTATTATGGCTCTTTCTGTGGTACTCACTTTGGGATATTATGTGAGGTAGACTTGTGGGCATTCCTAATATTTTCCACGACTTCCTCTTTTTGTATTGTAGTTTCAGTAGTGTAGTGGTTATCACGTTCGCCTCACACGCGAAAGGTCATATTCAATATTTCCCAATGCCCAGAGGCTAGCATTTGGTTTGAAACAGTTGTGGTTTATCTAAACCTTGCTGTCTACCTCTCCGACCTGTGGATCAATGTTGCCGTTTTTTGGGGACCTCCACCGTGCGATCTGTATGAATGTGAACAGACTGACAGCTTCTCTGAGCCAGGCAAATTCATTTATCAGGGTCATTGTAATGGATATATCCAAAGAAATGGCAATATAATCCAAGGTAAAACAAACAAAAATGTAGATCGTTTTCTGTCATTTCAGCTGCTTGATGTGATTGTGTGATAGATTTAGTTGGCTGGCTAGCAAAGGAAAAGAAGCTAGCCTGCATAGGTACAGTGCATTCGGAAAGTTTTTAGGCCCCTTACTTTTTCCACATTTTGTTACGTTACAGACTTATACTAAAATGGATGAAATAAAATAAAATCTATCTACACACAATACCCCATAATGACAAAGCGATAACATATAGTTTTTATTAATAAAACAAATATTTAAAAATACCTCATAATTCCCGGCTTCTCAAGCCTTATTGCTTAATTAATGGACTAAGTAATTTCTGATTTTCAATAGGTTCTGAGAGCGATAAATGCCCCACCCAGCCAAAGTCAGCCACACCCTTAGTATTCCACTCATTAGGTTTCCGTAGTGTAGGGGTTATCACGTTCGCCTCACACGCGAAAGGTCCCCGGTTCGAAACCGGGCGGAAACACATTTTAACAAATTGGACAGTAAAGCCTATTCACTTAGGGCTCGGTCCCAATTTCGGAATTCATGCTTTTCCTTCGCACTTCTCAGTATTTGGTATTCAGACTTACCTTTTTTGTCGCGTAACGCACTCTGCATGTGTGGCTAGCTTGGGCGCTCTGAATATATTCCTGCTACGTGTGGTCTGAGGTCCATAATGATTCAAATAGTTTACCACTCCAGGGTAAGCCGACAAGAAACACAGCCCTTATTTTAAGTGTTTTTAAAATCCCCTGTGGGGAACATGAAGGGTGGAAAAATGATTGGAACCATTTTCCTGTTTGACCGCTAGTTTTTAATGGGTATTATGGCTCTTTCTGTGGTACTCACTTTGGGATATTATGTGAGGTAGACTTGTGGGCATTCCTAATATTTTCCGACTTCCTCTTTTTGTATTGTAGTTTCAGTAGTGTAGTGGTTATCACGTTCGCCTCACACGCGAAAGGTCATATTCAATATTTCCCAATGCCCAGAGGCTAGCATTTGGTTTGAAACAGTTGTGGTTTATCTAAACCTTGCTGTCTACCTCTCCGACCTGTGGATCAATGTTGCCGTTTTTGGGGGACCTCCACCGTGCGATCTGTATGAATGTGAACAGACTGACAGCTTCTCTGAGCCAGGCAAATTCATTTATCAGGGTCATTGTAATGGATATATCCAAAGAAATGGCAATATAATCCAAGGTAAAACAAACAAAAATGTAGATCGTTTTCTGTCATTTCAGCTGCTTGATGTGATTGTGTGATAGATTTAGTTGGCTGGCTAGCAAAGGAAAAGAAGCTAGCCTGCATAGGTACAGTGCATTCGGAAAGTTTTCAGGCCCCTTACTTTTTCCACATTTTGTTACGTTACAGACTTATACTAAAATGGATGAAATAAAATAAAATCTATCTACACACAATACCCCATAATGACAAAGCGATAACATATAGTTTTTATTAATAAAACAAATATTTAAAAAATACCTCATAATTCCCGGCTTCTCAAGCCTTATTGCTTAATTAATGGACTAAGTAATTTCTGATTTTCAATAGGTTCTGAGAGCGATAAATGCCCCACCCAGCCAAAGTCAGCCACACCCTTAGTATTCCACTCATTAGGTTTCCGTAGTGTAGGGGTTATCACGTTCGCCTCACACGCGAAAGGTCCCCGGTTCGAAACCGGGCGGAAACACATTTTAACAAATTGGACAGTAAAGCCTATTCACTTAGGGCTCGGTCCCAATTTCGGAATTCATGCTTTTCCTTCGCACTTCTCAGTATTTGGTATTCAGACTTACCTTTTTTAGTCGCGTAACGCACTCTGCATGTGTGGCTAGCTTGGGCGCTCTGAATACATTCCTGCTACGTGTGGTCTGAGGTCCATAATGATTCAATAGTTTACCACTCCAGGGTAAGCCGACAAGAAACACAGCCCTTATTTTAAGTGTTTTTAAAATCCCCTGTGGGGAACATGAAGGGTGGAAAAATGATTGGAACCATTTTCCTGTTTGACCGCTAGTTTTTAATGGGTATTATGGCTCTTTCTGTGGTACTCACTTTGGGATATTATGTGAGGTAGACTTGTGGGCATTCCTAATATTTTCCACGACTTCCTCTTTTTGTATTGTAGTTTCAGTAGTGTAGTGGTTATCACGTTCGCCTCACACGCGAAAGGTCATATTCAATATTTCCCAATGCCCAGAGGCTAGCATTTGGTTTGAAACAGTTGTGGTTTATCTAAACCTTGCTGTCTACCTCTCCGACCTGTGGATCAATGTTGCCGTTTTTGGGGACCTCCACCGTGCGATCTGTATGAATGTGAACAGACTGACAGCTTCTCTGAGCCAGGCAAATTCATTTATCAGGGTCATTGTAATGGATATATCCAAAGAAATGGCAATATAATCCAAGGTAAAACAAACAAAAATGTAGATCGTTTTCTGTCATTTCAGCTGCTTGATGTGATTGTGTGATAGATTTAGTTGGCTGGCTAGCAAAGGAAAAGAAGCTAGCCTGCATAGGTACAGTGCATTCGGAAAGTTTTCAGGCCCCTTACTTTTTCCACATTTTGTTACGTTACAGACTTATACTAAAATGGATGAAATAAAATAAAATCTATCTACACACAATACCCCATAATGACAAAGTGATAACATATAGTTTTTATTAATAAAACAAATATTTAAAAATACCTCATAATTCCCGGCTTCTCAAGCCTTATTGCTTAATTAATGGACTAAGTAATTTCTGATTTTCAATAGGTTCTGAGAGCGATAAATGCCCCACCCAGCCAAAGTCAGCCACACCCTTAGTATTCCACTCATTAGGTTTCCGTAGTGTAGTGGTTATCACGTTCGCCTCACACGCGAAAGGTCCCCGGTTCGAAACCGGGGAAACACATTTTAACAAATTGGACAGTAAAGCCTATTCACTTAGGGCTCGGTCCCAATTTCGGAATTCATGCTTTTCCTTCGCACTTCTCAGTATTTGGTATTCAGACTTACCTTTTTTTTAGTCGCGTAACGCACTCTGCATGTGTGGCTAGCTTGGGCGCTCTGAATACATTCCTGCTACGTGTGGTCTGAGGTCCATAATGATTCAAATAGTTTACCACTCCAGGGTAAGCCGACAAGAAACACAGCCCTTATTTTAAGTGTTTTTAAAATCCCCTGTGGGGAACATGAAGGGTGGAAAAATGATTGGAACCATTTTCCTGTTTGACCGCTAGTTTTTAATGGGTATTATGGCTCTTTCTGTGGTACTCACTTTGGGATATTATGTGAGGTAGACTTGTGGGCATTCCTAATATTTTCCACGACTTCCTCTTTTTGTATTGTAGTTTCAGTAGTGTAGTGGTTATCACGTTCGCCTCACACGCGAAAGGTCATATTCAATATTTCCCAATGCCCAGAGGCTAGCATTTGGTTTGAAACAGTTGTGGTTTATCTAAACCTTGCTGTCTACCTCTCCGACCTGTGGATCAATGTTGCCGTTTTTGGGGACCTCCACCGTGCGATCTGTATGAATGTGAACAGACTGACAGCTTCTCTGAGCCAGGCAAATTCATTTATCAGGGTCATTGTAATGGATATATCCAAAGAAATGGCAATATAATCCAAGGTAAAACAAACAAAAATGTAGATCGTTTTCTGTCATTTCAGCTGCTTGATGTGATTGTGTGATAGATTTAGTTGGCTGGCTAGCAAAGGAAAAGAAGCTAGCCTGCATAGGTACAGTGCATTCGGAAAGTTTTCAGGCCCCTTACTTTTTCCACATTTTGTTACGTTACAGACTTATACTAAAATGGATGAAATAAAATAAAATCTATCTACACACAATACCCCATAATGACAAAGCGATAACATATAGTTTTTATTAATAAAACAAATATTTTAAAAAATACCTCATAATTCCCGGCTTCTCAAGCCTTATTGCTTAATTAATGGACTAAGTAATTTCTGATTTTCAATAGGTTCTGAGAGCGATAAATGCCCCACCCAGCCAAAGTCAGCCACACCCTTAGTATTCCACTCATTAGGTTTCCGTAGTGTAGGGGTTATCACGTTCGCCTCACACGCGAAAGGTCCCCGGTTCGAAACCGGGCGGAAACACATTTTAACAAATTGGACAGTAAGCCTATTCACTTAGGGCTCAGTCCCAATTTCGGAATTCATGCTTTTCCTTCGCACTTCTCAGTATTTGGTATTCAGACTTACATTTTTAGTTGCGTAACGCACTCTGCATGTGTGGCTAGCTTGGGCGCTCTGAATACATTCCTGCTACGTGTGGTCTGAGGTCCATAATGATTCAAATAGTTTATCATTCCAGGGTAAGCCGACAAGAAACACAGCCCTTATTTTAAGTGTTTTTAAAATCCCCTGTGGGGAACATGAAGGGTGGAAAAACGATTGGAACCATTTTCCTGTTTGACCGCTAGTTTTTAATGGGTATTATGGCTCTTTCTGTGGTACTCACTTTGGGATATTATGTGAGGTAGACTTGTGGGCATTCCTAATATTTTCCACGACTTCCTCTTTTTGTATTGTAGTTTCAGTAGTGTAGTGGTTATCACGTTCGCCTCACACGCGAAAGGTCATATTCAATATTTCCCAATGCCCAGAGGCTAGCATTTGGTTTGAAACAGTTGTGGTTTATCTAAACCTTGCTGTCTACCTCTCCGACCTGTGGATCAATGTTGCCGTTTTTGGGGACCTCCACCGTGCGATCTGTATGAATGTGAACAGACTGACAGCTTCTCTGAGCCAGGCAAATTCATTTATCAGGGTCATTGTAATGGATATATCCAAAGAAATGGCAATATAATCCAAGGTAAAACAAACAAAAATGTAGATCGTTTTCTGTCATTTCAGCTGCTTGATGTGATTTGTGATAGATTTAGTTGGCTGGCTAGCAAAGGAAAAGAAGCTAGCCTGCATAGGTACAGTGCATTCGGAAAGTTTTCAGGCCCCTTACTTTTTCCACATTTTGTTACGTTACAGACTTATACTAAAATGGATGAAATAAAATAAAATCTATCTACACACAATACCCCATAATGACAAAGCGATAACATATAGTTTTTATTAATAAAACAAATATTTAAAAAATACCTCATAATTCCCGGCTTCTCAAGCCTTATTGCTTAATTAATGGACTAAGTAATTTCTGATTTTCAATAGGTTCTGAGAGCGATAAATGCCCCACCCAGCCAAAGTCAGCCACACCCTTAGTATTCCACTCATTAGGTTTCCGTAGTGTAGTGGTTATCACGTTCGCCTCCTCACACGCGAAAGGTCCCCGGTTCGAAACCGGGCGGAAACACATTTTAACAAATTGGACAGTAAAGCCTATTCACTTAGGGCTCGGTCCCAATTTCGGAATTCATGCTTTCCTTCGCACTTCTCAGTATTTGGTATTCAGACTTACCTTTTTAGTCGCGTAACGCACTCTGCATGTGTGGCTAGCTTGGGCGCTCTGAATACATTCCTGCTACGTGTGGTCTGAGGTCCATAATGATTCAAATAGTTTACCACTCCAGGGTAAGCCGACAAGAAACACAGCCCTTATTTTAAGTGTTTTTAAAATCCCCTGTGGGGAACATGAAGGGTGGAAAAATGATTGGAACCATTTTCCTGTTTGACCGCTAGTTTTTAATGGGTATTATGGGTATTATGGCTCTTTCTATCTACACACAATACCCCATAATGACAAAGCGATAACATATAGTTTTTATTAATAAAACAAATATTTTAAAAATACCTCATAATTCCCGGCTTCTCAAGCCTTATTGCTTAATTAATGGACTAAGTCATTTCAGATTTTCAATAGGTTCTGAGAGCGATAAATGTCCCACCCCGCCAAAGTGAGCCACACCATAAGTATTCCACTCATTAGGTTTCCGTAGTGTAGTGGTAATCAAGTTTGCCTCACACGCGAAAGGTCCCCGGTTCGAAACCGGGTGGAAACACATTTGAACAAATTGGACAGTAAGCCTATTCACTTAGGGCTCGGTCCCAATTTCGGAATTCATGCTTTTCCTTCGCACTTCTCAGTATTTGGTATTCAGACTTACCTTTTTTGTCGCGTAACGCACTCTGCATGTGTGGCTAGCTTGGGCGCTCTGAATACATTCCTGCTACGTGTGGTCTGAGGTCCATAATGATTCAAATAGTTTACCACTCCAGGGTAAGCCGACAAGAAACACAGCACTTATTTTAAGTGTTTTTAAGGGTGGAAAAATGATTGGAACCATTTTCCTGTTTGACCGCTAGTTTTTAATGGGTATTATGGGTATTATGGCTCTTTCTATCTACACACAATACCCCATAATGACAAAGCGATAACATATAGTTTTTATTAATAAAACAAATATTTTAAAAATACCTCATAATTCCCGGCTTCTCAAGCCTTATTGCTTAATTAATGGACTAAGTAATTTCAGATTTTCAATAGGTTCTGAGAGCGATAAATGTCCCACCCAGCCAAAGTCAGCCACACCCTTAGTATTCCACTCATTAGGTTTCCGTAGTGTAGTGGTTATCACGTTCGCCTCACACGCGAAAGGTCCCCGGTTCGAAACCGGGTGGAAACACATTTGAACAAATTGGACAGTAAGCCTATTCACTTAGGGCTCGGTCCCAATTTCGGAATTCATGCTTTTCCTTCGCACTTCTCAGTATTTGGTATTCAGACTTACCTTTTTAGTCGCGTAACGCACTCTGCATGTGTGGCTAGCTTGGGCGCTCTGAATACATTCCTGCTACGTGTGGTCTGAGGTCCATAATGATTCAAATAGTTTACCACTCCAGGGTAAGCCGACAAGAAACACAGCCCTTATTTTAAGTGTTTTTAAAATCCCCTGTGGGGAACATGAAGGGTGGAAAAATGATTGGAACCATTTTCCTGTTTGACCGCTAGTTTTTAATGGGTATTATGGCTCTTTCTGTGGTACTCACTTTGGGATATTATGTGAGGTAGACTTGTGGGCATTCCTAATATTTTCCACGACTTCCTCTTTTTGTATTGTAGTTTCAGTAGTGTAGTGGTTATCACGTTCGCCTCACACGCGAAAGGTCATATTCAATATTTCCCAATGCCCAGAGGCTAGCATTTGGTTTGAAACAGTTGTGGTTTATCTAAACCTTGCTGTCTACCTCTCCGACCTGTGGATCAATGTTGCCGTTTTTTGGGGACCTCCACCGTGCGATCTGTATGAATGTGAACAGACTGACAGCTTCTCTGAGCCAGGCAAATTCATTTATCAGGGTCATTGTAATGGATATATCCAAAGAAATGGCAATATAATCCAAGGTAAAACAAACAAAAATGTAGATCGTTTTCTGTCATTTCAGCTGCTTGATGTGATTGTGTGATAGATTTAGTTGGCTGGCTAGCAAAGGAAAAGAAGCTAGCCTGCATAGGTACAGTGCATTCGGAAAGTTTTCAGGCCCCACTTTTTCCACATTTTGTTACGTTACAGACTTATACTAAAATGGATGAAATAAAATAAAATCTATCTACACACAATACCCCATAATGACAAAGCGATAACATATAGTTTTTATTAATAAAACAAATATTTTAAAAATACCTCATAATTCCCGGCTTCTCAAGCCTTATTGCTTAATTAATGGACTAAGTAATTTCTGATTTTCAATAGGTTCTGAGAGCGATAAATGCCCCACCCAGCCAAAGTCAGCCACACCCTTAGTATTCCACTCATCAGGTTTCCGTAGTGTAGTGGTTATCACGTTCGCCTAACACGCGAAAGGTCCCCGGTTCGAGACCGGGCGGAAACACATTTTAACAAATTGGACAGTAAAGCCTATTCACTTAGGGCTCGGTCCCAATTTTGGAATTCATGCTTTTCCTTCGCACTTCTCAGTATTTGGTATTCAGACTTACCTTTTTTAGTCGCGTAACGCACTCTGCATGTGTGGCTAGCTTGGGCGCTCTGAATACATTCCTGCTACGTGTGGTCTGAGGTCCATAATGATTCAAATAGTTTACCACTCCAGGGTAAGCCGACAAGAAACACAGCCCTTATTTTAAGTGTTTTTAAAATCCCCTGTGGGGAACATGAAGGGTGGAAAAATGATTGGAACCATTTTCCTGTTTGACCGCTAGTTTTTAATGGGTATTATGGCTCTTTCTGTGGTACTCACTTTGGGATATTATGTGAGGTAGACTTGTGGGCATTCCTAATATTTTCCACGACTTCCTCTTTTTGTATTGTAGTTTCAGTAGTGTAGTGGTTATCACGTTCGCCTCACACGCGAAAGGTCATATTCAATATTTCCCAATGCCCAGAGGCTAGCATTTGGTTTGAAACAGTTGTGGTTTATCTAAACCTTGCTGTCTACCTCTCCGACCTGTGGATCAATGTTGCCGTTTTTTGGGGACCTCCACCGTGCGATCTGTATGAATGTGAACAGACTGACAGCTTCTCTGAGCCAGGCAAATTCATTTATCAGGGTCATTGTAATGGATATATCCAAAGAAATGGCAATATAATCCAAGGTAAAACAAACAAAAATGTAGATCGTTTTCTGTCATTTCAGCTGCTTGATGTGATTGTGTGATAGATTTAGTTGGCTGGCTAGCAAAGGAAAAGAAGCTAGCCTGCATAGGTACAGTGCATTCGGAAAGTTTTCAGGCCCCTTACTTTTTCCACATTTTGTTACGTTACAGACTTATACTAAAATGGATGAAATAAAATAAAATCTATCTACACACAATACCCCATAATGACAAAGCGATAACATATAGTTTTTATTAATAAAACAAATATTTTAAAAATACCTCATAATTCCCAGCTTCTCAAGCCTTATTGCTTAATTAATGGACTAAGTAATTTCTGATTTTCAATAGGTTCTGAGATTGATAAATGCCCCACCCAGCCAAAGTCAGCCACACCCTTAGTATTCCACTCATCAGGTTTCTGTAGTGTAGTGGTTATCACGTTCGCCTAACACGCGAAAGGTCCCCGGTTCGAGACCGGGTGGAAACACTTTTTAACAAATTGGACAGTCAGCCTAATCACTTAGGGCTCGGTCCCAATTTCGGAATTCATGCTTTTCCTTCGCACTTCTCAGTATTTGGTATTCAGACTTACCTTTTTTAGTCGCGTAACGCACTCTGCATGTGTGGCTAGCTTGGGCGCTCTGAATACATTCCTGCTACGTGTGGTCTGAGGTCCATAATGATTCAAATAGTTTACCACTCCAGGGTAAGCCGACAAGAAACACAGCCCTTATTTTAAGTGTTTTTAAAATCCCCTGTGGGGAACATGAAGGGTGGGAAAATGATTGGAACCATTTTCCTGTTTGACCGCTAGTTTTTAATGGGTATTATGGCTCTTTCTGTGGTACTCACTTTGGGATATTACATACCTTAAGGGAAGATTTCGGCAGTACCTGTATGGTTAGTGAGAAAGTCCATATTGCAAATGTACGGTCCCTTACTAGACGTCCGAAATCGTTTGTAAAATTCGGGCCGAGCGGCAGGGCCGGACCTACCAGGAAGTCATCAAATAAACTTTGTCGGACATTCGGTTTCCGTTTTACAAAAATAATAAGATTTAGGTCATTTTTCCGCTGTCCCGGAAATTCCCACAAGAGGGCATAAGCAATCATATTGGTATTGGACAAAACATCACGATTCACGACGGGGCCTTATCTCGAAAACTGAAAATATTTAGAAGCCGAAACTCGGTGAGCGTAGGGGCGGCATAATGGGCAGTTGGCCCCGAACAAGATGGCGTCTAGGCCTCAACGGTTTTTGAGTTATGGCCATTCATCTGGGATTAAAGGTCCAAAATGAAAATAGAGAAATTATTTTTCCACTTCACGTCAAAGTCAAGGAGCCTCCGGTGTCAATAAAAAAAGAACCAGCCATTTATCTATCGTCATTTAAGAGAAATCGTACAACGACACCTAGGTGATGTTCGGATACGGATAGGTTTTTTTTTTTCAACGGTTACAGATCCAGTTGCAGGGTGTTCTTACGAATCTTTTTAAAGTGTGCTGCAGAGCTCTGCGAGATTTCTGTGATTTTCTATGATTTTCTGAAATAACACACACTCACTAAACCCTCCGTAAATAACTCAGTTCTTAACGTAAAGACTTCAAACTCAGGATTCTGTAAAGGCATACCCAAATCATGATATGAGTTTATTTATAGCTTCCTGTGCCAACCGGAAGTGCCTTAAATGGTGTCACAGTGGCAGTTTCCAAGGGTTAAAAAGGTCAGATCTTTTCAAAACTTCATATGTGTGATTAGGCAACCCCCATAAACTGTAAGTCAGTCATTTCTCCCAACAGATGTCAAAGAAAAGCTCTCTCTCACACACACACACACAGAAACACACACACAGCAAGGATGGAGTGACAAAGTGCAGTGCTTAAAGACACACAAAGCCTAAAAAGTGGGTTTGGTGTCAATTGGTATCAGTTTGGTGTCAGAATGACATCTAATTGACTGATGGACACTGACTTGCTAGTTGACTTTTGTACATTAGCAATATGTTTAAACGGAGAGGGACCATCACCAAAATGGCATTCTGAAATCAACACAAAAAATGGCATCACCATAGTCTCCAGACTGTGCCGAGTTCAACGAGACGCCCCGCTTGACCGTAGCTCGCTCTGAGTGCAGTGACCTTGAAAAAAAGCAGAACCAAAATGAAGCCTGGCCCTCAATGTCATTTGCTTTTGGGTGACAGTGAGAGAACCGTTAGGGTGAGAAGCACAATTCGACCTCAGGTACGTTCCTAAGGTCCTCCCGATCCGTGCAAGCCTAACCTTGACCGTGTAGCATTAACCCTTAATAGTTAAAAGAAGATGTTTACTTCAAAGAGTTTGCATTGACTTCTCTCCCCATAGGAATACATTGCCTGCACCTCTAAATTCAACCTGAAGCCTATGTGGGTTATGAATGCCTTATGAACCCTGTCTTCTATGACAGTCCATCAGACCACTATGAGGTCTACCTGTGCCAATTCTAAGCTTCCTGGAGCAACCGGAAGTGGTTGAAATCACCTTATCAGTGTTGATCCATACACTGCCTGCAGTTTGATAGACATAGTGCATTCAACCCTGTGTAGATCAGTCAATTATTAACTTAAAGACTTAAAACTCAGGATTCTGTAAGTGGCTATGTCAATCAAGACATGTGTTTACTTATAGCTTCCTGTGCCAACCGGAAGTGCCTTTAATTGGGTCACACTGTCTGTTTTGAAGGGTTAAAAAAGTCACATCTTTCCAAAACTTCATATGTGTGACTAGGTAACCCTCCTAAACTGTAAATCAGTCATTTCTCCCAATAGATGTCAAAGAAAAGCTCTCACACGCACACACAGCAAGGATGGAGTGAAAAAGGGCGGTGCTCAAAGACACAGAGAGCAGGCAATGGCATAAACATAATCTCTAGGCCGTGCCGAGTTCAACGAGATATCCCGCTTGACCGTAGCTCGCTCGGTCTGAGCGCAGCGACCATGAGAAAAGTAGGCCCAAAATTAAGCCTGCCCCACCACGTCATTTGCTTTTGGGTGACAGTGAGAGAACCTTTAGGGTGAGAAGCACAATTTGACCTCAGGTACGTTCCTAAGGTCCTTCCGATCCGTGCAAGCCTAACCTTGACCGTGTGGCATTAACCCTTACTAGTTAAAAGAAGGTGTTTACTTCAAAGAGTTTGCATTGACTTGTCTCCCCATAGGAATACATTGCCTGCACCCCTAAATTCAACCTGAAGTCTATATGGGTTATGAATGCCGTATGAACCTGTCTTTAGTAACAGTCCATCAGGGCAGGATGAGGTCTACCTGTGTTGATTCTAAGCTTCCTGGACCAACCGGAAGTGGTTAAAATCACCCTAAAAGTGTTTTTCCATACCCTGCCTGCAGTTTGATAGACATAGTGCATTCAACCCTGTGTAAATCAGTCAATTCTTAACGTAAGGACTTAAAACTCAGGATTCTGTAAAAGCATACCCCAGTGAGGATATGTGTTGACTTATAGCTTCCTGTGCCAACCGGAAGTGCCTTAATTGGTGTCTCAGGGGCTGTTTCGAGGGGTTAAAAAAGTCAGATCTTTCCAAAACTTCATATGTGTGATTAGGCAACCCCCATGAACTGTAAATCAGTCATTTTTCCCATAAAATTTCAAAGGAAAACTAAATCACACACACACACAGCTTGGAAGGAGGGACCCATTGGGGTGCGTAGAGACATACACTGCCTGCATTAGTTAACCTTGTTGGAACTTTTAAAGAACCGTCAGACCTAGAGTTCCGAAACTTTAGAATCCTGTTCTAGACCTCAGGTCGATAGTGCGTGGTGAGTTACGTGGCTCTAGACGGTTCTCGGACCGAGAAACAGCTTCGTACATTTGCAATGACTTCAATTCATTTTGACCATTACGAAAATGGCGACATTTAGAAATGTCTCATGAGACACAAGACTAGGTGCATTGCGACCGTCTCGGCCCATATAGACAGACCCCAGCTCATTCAAGGACCCCGTAGCAAGTCATGGAAAAAGTGGATTTTCAGCACCAATTAGGGTTTTGCTCGGACACCAAATGACCGATCGAGCCGAAACTTGGGATTCGGGGTCGCCTCAGCTAGGCCTACACATAACATAAGAAATGGACCCGCAGCTAGAACGTAACTACGTGTTTTATGTTTTTTTATGGTTTGAACATAAGGCGTTGTGAATTTTGGGCCAGCTCTGAAGTATGTGATAGTTGGCTACTAAACGAGTTGGAAAAAGTGGGTTTAGTGTCAGTTTGTATCAGTTTGTTGTCAGAATGATATCTAATTGACTGATGGACGGTGACTTGCTGGTGACTCTTGTCCATTTGCAATATGTTTAAACAGTGAGGTACCATCACCAAAAGTGACATTCTGAAATCAACCCTAACGAGCCATTGAGATGAACCAGAATCACTGCCCAGCCATCCCGAGTTCATCGGGCCAGTCAATTTCACATTCCTGCATGGTTTTTATAGCATGACAAATTTGTGATGGTACCTGCCCATTGAACCATATTGCAAATGCACAGTGACTTTGCAAAAGTGAGAAAACATAAACAAATGGACATGATGAAATCAACACAACGAGTGATGGAAAGGTACAACTATCACTGCTCGGCCACCCTGTGTTCATCAGGCCAGTCAATTTAGCATTTTTGAGCATGTCAAATTTCATATGGTAATTGTCCATTGAACCATATTGCAAATGCACGTGCACTTGCAATATGATTCTATAGTGAAAAAACATCACCTAATGGACATGATGAAATCAACACAACGAGTGATGGAAATGTACAACTATCACTGCCTCGGCCATCCTGTGTTCATCAGACCAGTCAATTTAACATTTTTGAGCATGTCAAATTTCATATGGTAATTGTCCATTGAACCATATTGCAAATGCAATGCACGTGCACTTTGCAATATGATTCTGCACAACAATGCAGTGAAAAAACATCACCTAATGGACATGATGAAATCAACACAACGAGTGATGGAAATGTACAACTATCACTGCTCAGCCATCCTGTGTTCATCAGACCAGTCAATTTATTCCTGCATTTTTGAGCATGTCAAATTTCATATGGTAATTGTCCATTGAACCATATTGCAAATGCATGCACTTGCAATATGATTCTAAGTGAAAAAACATCACCTAATGGACATGATGAAATCAACACAACGAGTGATGGAAATGTACAACTATCACTGCTCGGCCATCCTGTGTTCATCAGGCCAGTCAATTTTTGCATTTTTGAGCATGTCAAATTTCATATGGCATTTGGCCCCAAAAAAGTGAATTTTGACTTTGACTTTTGACTTCCTATGAAATCATATTGTAAATGGACAAATCATATTCCTTATGCACAAGTAAAAAAAAAAAAATATATATGATATTAAAATACAACTAAAGTATGTTGATACCGTTCTTCTTATACGTGTGTAATTGACACAAAATTTGAAAGAATTTTGAAAAATGGTCCAGAAAGCACTTTTTAATGTCAAATTTTTACAAAATGTTGAAGTTTTTGACTTTTGACTTTTGACTTCCTATGAAATCATATTGTAAATGGACAAAACATATTACTTATGCACATGTAAAAAAAAAAAAAAAAAAAAAAAAAAAATGATAATATAATTGGACAAAAGTGTATTCATACAGTTCTTACACATGTGTAATTGACAAAAATTTGAAAGAATTTTGAAAAACGGTCCAGAAAGCACTTTTTAAGGGTGTGTGAAGTTTTTTCCAAAATGTTGACATTTTTTACTTTTGACTTTTGACTTTTGACTTCGTATGAAATCATATTGAAAATGGACAAAACATATTCCTTATGCGCATGTAAAAGAAAATAAAAAAATTATGATAATAAAATTGGACAAAAGTGGACAAATATTCATACAGTTCTTACACATGTGTAATTGACAAAAAAATCGAAAGAATTTTGAAAAACGGTCCAGAAAGCACTTTTTTAAGGGGTGATAAGTTTTTTACAAAAAATTCATTTTTTCAAAATTTTGCTTTTGGACGTTGACTTGGGTTACATATCCAATATGAAAAACCACGGTGGAGCGGATTCGCCACCTGTTGAATTTTTAAAGTGTTACAACTGGCAATAGCCATATGGCATTTGCAATATGCTTTGCATGAATCAACGCCGAATTGGGTGGTATTGGACAATGTGTATATGGTTTGGCCACTGCCAATATGTTGCCATTCATTTTTGTCCAATACAGGGGGGTCTTCCCTTACATGAGGTAGACTTGTGGGCATTCCTAATATTTTCCACGACTTCCTCTTTTTGTATTGTAGTTTCAGTAGTGTAGTGGTTATCACGTTCGCCTCACACGCGAAAGGTCATATTCAATATTTCCCAATGCCCAGAGGCTAGCATTTGGTTTGAAACAGTTGTGGTTTATCTAAACCTTGCTGTCTACCTCTCCGACCTGTGGATCAATGTTGCCGTTTTTGGGACCTCCACCGTGCGATCTGTATGAATGTGAACAGACTGACAGCTTCTCTGAGCCAGGCAAATTCATTTATCAGGGTCATTGTAATGGATATATCCAAAGAAATGGCAATATAATCCAAGGTAAAACAAACAAAAATGTAGATCGTTTTCTGTCATTTCAGCTGCTTGATGTGATTGTGTGATAGATTTAGTTGGCTGGCTAGCAAAGGAAAAGAAGCTAGCCTGCATAGGTACAGTGCATTCGGAAAGTTTTCAGACCCCTTACTTTTTTCCACATTTTGTTACGTTACAGACTTATACTAAAATGGATGAAATAAAATAAAATCTATCTACACACAATACCCCATAATGACAAAGCGATAACATATAGTTTTTATTAATAAAACAAATATTTTAAAAATACCTCATAATTCCCAGCTTCTCAAGCCTTATTGCTTAATTAATGGACTAAGTCATTTCTGATTTTCAATAGGTTCTGAGATTGATAAATGCCCCACCCAGCCAAACTCAGCCACACCCTTAGGATTCTACTCATCAGGTTTCTGTAGTGTAGTGGTTATCACGTTCGCCTAACATGGGAAAGGTCCCTGGTTCGAGACCGGGCGGAAACACTTTTTAACAAATTGGACAGTAAGCCTATTCACTTAGGGCTCGGTCCCAATTTCGGAATTCATGCTTTTCCTTCGCACTTCTCAGTATTTGGTATTCAGACTTACCTTTTTTAGTCGCGTAACGCACTCTGCATGTGTGGCTAGCTTGGGCGCTCTGAATACATTCCTGCTACGTGTGGTCTGAGGTCCATAATGATTCAAATAGTTTACCACTCCAGGGTAAGCCGACAAGAAACACAGCCCTTATTTTAAGTGTTTTTAAAATCCCCTGTGGGGAACATGAAGGGTGGAAAAATGATTGGAACCATTTTCCTGTTTGACCGCTAGTTTTTAATGGGTATTATGGCTCTTTCTGTGGTACTCACTTTGGGATATTATGTGAGGTAGACTTGTGGGCATTCCTAATATTTTCCACGACTTCCTCTTTTTGTATTGTAGTTTCAGTAGTGTAGTGGTTATCACGTTCGCCTCACACGCGAAAGGTCATATTCAATATTTCCCAATGCCCAGAGGCTAGCATTTGGTTTGAAACAGTTGTGGTTTATCTAAACCTTGCTGTCTACCTCTCCGACCTGTGGATCAATGTTGCCGTTTTTTGGGGACCTCCACCGTGCGATCTGTATGAATGTGAACAGACTGACAGCTTCTCTGAGCCAGGCAAATTCATTTATCAGGATCATTGTAATGGATATATCCAAAGAAATGGCAATATAATCCAAGGTAAAACAAACAAAAATGTAGATCGTTTTCTGTCATTTCAGCTGCTTGATGTGATTGTGTGATAGATTTAGTTGGCTGGCTAGCAAAGGAAAAGAAGCTAGCCTGCATAGGTACAGTGCATTCGGAAATTTTTCAGTCCCCTTACTCTTTCCACATTTTGTTACGTTACAGACATATACTAAAATGGATGAAATAAAATCAAATCTATCTACACACAATACCCCATAATGACAAAGCGATAACATATAGTTTTTATTAATAAAACAAATATTTTAAAAATACCTCATAATTCCCAGCTTCTCAAGCCTTATTGCTTAATTAATGGACTAAGTCATTTCTGATTTTCAATAGGTTCTGAGATTGATAAATGCCCCACCCAGCCAAAGTCAGCCACACCCTTAGTATTCCACTCATCAGGTGTCTGTAGTGTAGTGGTTATCACGTTCGCCTAACACGCGAAAGGTCCCGGTTCGAGACCGGGTGGAAACACTTTTTAACAAATTGGACAGTAAGCCTATTCACTTAGGGCTCGGTCCCAATTTTGGAATTCATGCTTTTCCTTCGCACTTCTCAGTATTTGGTATTCAGACTTACCTTTTTTTTAGTCGCGTAACGCACTCTGCATGTGTGGCTAGCTTGGGCGCTCTGAATACATTCCTGCTACGTGTGGTCTGAGGTCCATAATGATTCAAATAGTTTACCACTCCAGGGTAAGCCGACAAGAAACACAGCCCTTATTTTAAGTGTTTTTAAAATCCCCTGTGGGGAACATGAAGGGTGGAAAAATGATTGGAACCATTTTCCTGTTTGACCGCTAGTTTTTAATGGGTATTATGGCTCTTTCTGTGGTACTCACTTTGGGATATTATGTGAGGTAGACTTGTGGGCATTCCTAATATTTTCCACGACTTCCTCTTTTTGTATTGTAGTTTCAGTAGTGTAGTGGTTATCACGTTCGCCTCACACGCGAAAGGTCATATTCAATATTTCCCAATGCCCAGAGGCTAGCATTTGGTTTGAAACAGTTGTGGTTTATCTAAACCTTGCTGTCTACCTCTCCGACCTGTGGATCAATGTTGCCGTTTTTTGGGGACCTCCACCGTGCGATCTGTATGAATGTGAACAGACTGACAGCTTCTCTGAGCCAGGCAAATTCATTTATCAGGGTCATTGTAATGGATATATCCAAAGAAATGGCAATATAATCCAAGGTAAAACAAACAAAAATGTAGATCGTTTTCTGTCATTTCAGCTGCTTGATGTGATTGTGTGATAGATTTAGTTGGCTGGCTAGCAAAGGAAAAGAAGCTAGCCTGCATAGGTACAGTGCATTCGGAAAGTTTTCTGCTTTACTTTTTCCACATTTTGTTACATTACAGACTTATACTAAAATGGATGAAATAAAATAAAATCTATCTACACACAATACCCCATAATGACAAAGCGATAACATATAGTTTTTATTAATAAAACAAATATTTAAAAATACCTCATAATTCCCAGCTTCTCAAGCCTTATTGCTTAATTAATGGACTAAGTCATTTCTGATTTTCAATAGGCTCTGAGAGCGATAAATGCCCCACCCAGCCAAAGTCAGCCACACCCTTAGTATTCCACTCATCAGGTTTCTGTAGTGTAGTGGTTATCACGTTCGCCTCACACGCGAAAGGTCCCCGGTTCGAGACCGGGTGGAAACACTTTTAACAAATTGGACAGTAAAGCCTATTCACTTAGGGCTCGGTCCCAATTTCTGATCTGGAATTCATGCTTTTCCTTCGCACTTCTCAGTATTTGGTATTCAGACTTACCTTTTTTTTTGTCGCGTAACGCACTCTGCATGTGTGGCTAGCTTGGGCGCTCTGAATACATTCCTGCTACGTGTGGTCTGAGGTCCATAATGATTCAAATAGTTTACCACTCCAGGGTAAGCCGACAAGAAACACAGCCCTTATTTTAAGTGTTTTTAAAATCCCCTGTGGGGAACATGAAGGGTGGAAAAATGATTGGAACCATTTTCCTGTTTGACCGCTAGTTTTTAATGGGTATTATGGCTCTTTCTGTGGTACTCACTTTGGGATATTACATACCTTAAGGGAAGATTTCGGCAGTACCTGTATGGTTAGTGAGAAAGTCCATATTGCAAATGTACGGTCCCTTACTAGACGTCCGAAATCGTTTGTAAAATTCGCGGACGGCGTCGGGCCGAGCGGCAGGGCCGGACCTACCAGGAAGTCATCAAATAAACTTTGTCGGACATTCGGTTTCCGTTTTACAAAAATAATAAGATTTAGGTCATTTTTCCGCTGTCCCGGAAATTCCCACAAGAGGGCATAAGCAATCATATTGGTATTGGACAAAACATCACGATTCACGACGGGGCCTTATCTCGAAAACTGAAAATATTTAGAAGCCGAAACTCGGTGAGCGTAGGGGCGGCATAATGGGCAGTTGGCCCCGAACAAGATGGCGTCTAGGCCTCAACGGTTTTTGAGTTATGGCCATTCATCTGGGATTAAAGGTCCAAAATGAAAATAGAGAAATTATTTTTCCACTTCACGTCAAAGTCAAGGAGCCTCCGGTGTCAATAAAAAAAAAGAACCAGCCATTTATCTATCGTCATTTAAGAGAAATCGTACAACGACACCTAGGTGATGTTCACGGATAGGTTTTTTTTTTTTAACGGTTACAGATCCAGTTGCAGGGTGTTCTTACGAATCTTTTTAAAGTGTGCTGCAGAGCTCTGCGAGATTTCTGTGATTTTCTATGATTTTCTGAAATAACACACACTCACTAAACCCTCCGTAAATAACTCAGTTCTTAACGTAAAGACTTCAAACTCAGGATTCTGTAAAGGCATACCCAAATCATGATATGAGTTTATTTATAGCTTCCTGTGCCAACCGGAAGTGCCTTAAATGGTGTCACAGTGGCAGTTTCCAAGGGTTAAAAAGGTCAGATCTTTTCAAAACTTCATATGTGTGATTAGGCAACCCCCATAAACTGTAAGTCAGTCATTTCTCCCAACAGATGTCAAAGAAAAGCTCTCTCTCACACACACACACACAGAAACACACACACAGCAAGGATGGAGTGACAAAGTGCGGTGCTTAAAGACACACAAAGCCTAAAAAGTGGGTTTGGTGTCAATTGGTATCAGTTTGGTGTCAGAATGACATCTAATTGACTGATGGACACTGACTTGCTAGTTGACTTTTGTACATTAGCAATATGTTTAAACGGAGAGGGACCATCACCAAAATGGCATTCTGAAATCAACACAAAAAATGGCATCACCATAGTCTCCAGACTGTGCCGAGTTCAACGAGACGCCCCGCTTGACCGTAGCTCGCTCTGAGTGCAGTGACCTTGAAAAAAAAGCAGAACCAAAATGAAGCCTGGCCCTCAATGTCATTTGCTTTTGGGTGACAGTGAGAGAACCGTTAGGGTGAGAAGCACAATTCGACCTCAGGTACGTTCCTAAGGTCCTCCCGATCCGTGCAAGCCTAACCTTGACCGTGTAGCATTAACCCTTAATAGTTAAAAGAAGATGTTTACTTCAAAGAGTTTGCATTGACTTCTCTCCCCATAGGAATACATTGCCTGCACCTCTAAATTCAACCTGAAGCCTATGTGGGTTATGAATGCCTTATGAACCTGTCTTCTATGACAGTCCATCAGACCACTATGAGGTCTACCTGTGCCAATTCTAAGCTTCCTGGAGCAACCGGAAGTGGTTGAAATCACCTTATCAGTGTTGATCCATACACAATGCAAAAAAAATCGAAAGAATTTTGAAAAACGGTCCAGAAAGCACTTTTTTAAGGGGTGATAAGTTTTTGACAAAAAAATCATTTTTTCAAAATTTAGCTTTTGGACGTTGACTTGGGTTACATGTCCAATATGAAAAACCACGGTGGAGCGGATTCGCCACCTGTTGGATTTTTAAAGTGTTACAACTGGCAATAGCCATATGGCATTTGCAATATGCTTTGCATGAATCAACGCCGAATTGGGTGGTATTGGACAATGTGTATATGGTTTGTCCGATGCCAATGACTTCCCATTCATTTTTGTCCAATACAGGGGGTCTTCCCTTATGGAGACAGTAGATATAGATGGTCTGTCATAATATAATAGAGACAGTAGATCTAGCTGGTCTGTCATAATATAATAGAGACAGTAGATCTAGCTGGTCTGTCATATTATAATAGAGACAGTAGATCTAGCTGGTCTGTCATAATAGAATAGAGACAGTAGATCTAGCTGGTCTGTCATAATATAATAGAGACAGTAGATCTAGCTGGTCTGTCATAATATAATAGAGACAGTAGATGTAGCTGGTCTGTCATAATATAATATAGACCGTAGATCTAGCTGGTCTGTCATAATTTAATAGAGATATAGAGACAGTAGATCTAGCTGGTATGTCATAATATAATAGAGACACTAGATCTAGCTGCTCTGTCATAATATGATAGAGACAGTAGATCTACCTGGTCTGTCAAAATATAATAGAGACAGTAGATCTAGCTGGTCTGTCATAATATAATAGAGACAGTAGATCTAGTTGGTCTTAATAGAGACAGTAGATCTAGCTGATCTGTCATAATACAATTCAGAGAGTAGATCTAGCTGGTCTATCATAATATAATAGAGACAGTAGATCTAGCTGGTCTGTCATAATACAATAGAGACAGTAGATCTACCTGGTCTGTCATAATATTTTAGAGACAGTAGATCTAGCTGGTCTGTCATAACATAATAGAGACAGTAGATCTAGCTGGAATGTCATATAATAGAGACAGTAGATCTAGCTGGTCTGTCATAATATAATAGCGACAGTAGATCTACCTGGTCTGTCATAATATAATAGAGACAGTTGATATAGCTGGTCTGTCATAATATAATAGAAACAGCAGATCTAGCTGGTCTGTCATAATATAATAGAGACACTAGATCTAGCTGCTCTGTCATAATATGATAGAGACAGTAGATCTACCTGGTCTGTCAAAATATAATAGAGACAGTAGATCTAGCTGGTCTGTCATAATATAATAGAGACAGTAGATCTAGTTGGTCTTAATAGAGACATTAGATCTAGCTGATCTGTCATAATACAATTCAGAGAGTAGATCTAGCTGGTCTATCATAATATAATAGAGACAGTAGATCTAGCTGGTCTGTCATAATACAATAGAGACAGTAGATCTACCTGGTCTGTCATAATATTTTAGAGACAGTAGATCTAGCTGGTCTGTCATAACATAATAGAGACAGTAGATCTAGCTGGAATGTCATATAATAGAGACAGTAGATCTAGCTGGTCTGTCATAATATAATAGCGACAGTAGATCTACCTGGTCTGTCATAATATAATAGAGACAGTTGATATAGCTGGTCTGTCATAATATAATAGAAACAGCAGATCTAGCTGGTCTGTCATAATATAATAGAGACAGTAGATCTAGCTGGTCTGTCATTATATAACAGAGACAGTAGATCTAGCTGATCTGTCATAGTACAATAGAGACAGTAGATCTAGCTGGTCTGTCATAATACAATAGAGACAGTAGATCTACCTGGTCTGTAATAATATTTTAGAGACAGTAGATCTACCTGGTCTGTAATAATATTTTAGAGACAGTATATCTACCTGGTCTGTCATAATATAATAGAGGCAGTAGATCTGGCTGGTCTGTCATTATATAATAGAGACAGTAGAGCTAGCTGGTCTGTCATAATATAATAGAGACAGTATATCTACCTGGTCTGTCATAATATAATAGAGACAGTAGATCTAGCTGGTCTGTCATAGTACAATAGAGACAGTAGATCTAGCTGGTCTGTCATAATATAATAGAGACAGTAGACTAGCTGGTCTGTCATAATATAATAGAGACAGTAGAGCTAGCTGGTCTGTCATAATATAATAGAGACAGTAGATCTACCTGGTCTGTCAAATTAGAATAGAGACAGTATATCTAGCTGGTCTGTCATAATATAATAGAGATGGTAGATGTAGCTGGTCTCTCATAATATAATAGAGGCAGTAGATCTAGCTGGTCTGACATAATATAATAGAGACAGTAGATCTAGCTGATCTGTCATATTATAATAGAGACAGTAGAAGTAGCTGGTCTGTCATAATAAAATAGAAACATAGAGACAGTAAATCTAGCTGGTCTGTCATAATATAATAGAGACAGTAGATGTAGCTGGTCTGTCATAATATAATATAGACCGTAGATCTAGCTGGTCTGTCATAATATAATAGAGATATAGAGACAGTAGATCTAGCTGGTATGTCATAATATAATAGAGACACTAGATCTAGCTGCTCTGTCATAATATGATAGAGACAGTAGATCTACCTGGTCTGTCATAATATTTTAGAGACAGTAGATCTAGCTGGTCTGTCATAATACAATAGAGACAGTAGATCTACCTGGTCTGTCATAATATTTTAGAGACAGTAGATCTAGCTGGTCTGTCATAACATAATAGAGACAGTAGATCTAGCTGGAATGTCATATAATAGAGACAGTAGATCTAGCTGGTCTGTCATAATATAATAGCGACAGTAGATCTACCTGGTCTGTCATAATATAATAGAGACAGTTGATATAGCTGGTCTGTCATAATATAATAGAAACAGCAGATCTAGCTGGTCTGTCATAATATAATAGAGACAGTAGATCTAGCTGGTCTGTCATTATATAACAGAGACAGTATATCTACCTGGTCTGTCATAATATAATAGAGACAGTAGATCTAGCTGGTCTGTCATAATATAATAGAGACAGTAGATCTAGCTGATCTGTCATAGTACAATAGAGGCAGTAGATCTAGCTGGTCTGTCATAATACTACAATAGAGACAGTATATCTACCTGGTCTGTCATAATATAATAGAGACAGTAGATCTGGCTGGTCTGTCATTATATAATAGAGACAGTAGAGCTAGCTGGTCTGTCATAATATAATAGAGACAGTATATCTACCTGGTCTGTCATAATATAATAGAGACAGTAGATCTAGCTGGTCTGTCATTATATAATAGAGACAGTAGATCTACCTGGTCTGTAATAATATTTTAGAGACAGTATATCTACCTGGTCTGTCATAATATAATAGAGACAGTAGATCTGGCTGGTCTGTCATTATATAATAGAGACAGTAGAGCTAGCTGGTCTGTCATAATATAATAGAGACAGTATATCTACCTGGTCTGTCATAATATAATAGAGACAGTAGATCTAGCTGGTCTGTCATAGTACAATAGAGACAGTAGATCTAGCTGGTCTGTCATAATATAATAGAGACAGTAGACTAGCTGGTCTGTCATAATATAATAGAGACAGTAGAGCTAGCTGGTCTGTCATAATATAATAGAGACAGTAGATCTACCTGGTCTGTCAAATTAGAATAGAGACAGTATATCTAGCTGGTCTGTCATAATATAATAGAGATGGTAGATGTAGCTGGTCTCTCATAATATAATAGAGACAGTAGATCTAGCTGGTCTGTCATAATATAATAGAGACAGTAGATCTAGCTGATCTGTCATATTATAATAGAGACAGTAGATCTAGCTGGTCTGTCATAATAAAATAGAGACATAGAGACAGTAGATCTACCTGGTCTGTCATAATATTTTAGAGACAGTAGATCTAGCTGGTCTGTCATAATTTAATAGAGACAGTAGATCTACCTGGTCTGTCAAAATATAATAGAGACAGTAGATCTAGCTGGTCTGTCATAATCTAATAGAGACAGTAGATCTAGCTGGTCTGTCATAATATAATAGACACAGTAGTTCTAGCTGCTCTGTCATAATGGAATAGAGACAGTAGATCTAGGTGGTCTGTCATAATTTAATAGAGACAGTAGATCTACCTGGTCTGTCAAAATATAATAGAGACAGTAGATCTAGCTGGTCTGTCATAATATAATAGAGACAGTAGATCTAGCTGGTCTGTCATAATATAATAGACGCAGTAGATCTAGCTGGTTTGTCATAATATAAAAGAGACATAGAGACAGTAGATCTAGCTGGTCTGTCATAATATAATAGAGACAGTAGTTTTAGCTGGTCTGTCATAATATAATAGAGACAGTAGATCTGGCTGGTCTGTCATTATATAATAGAGACAGTAGAGCTAGCTGGTCTGTCATAATATAATAGAGACAGTATATCTACCTGGTCTGTCATAATATAATAGAGACAGTAGATCTAGCTGGTCTGTCATAGTACAATAGAGACAGTAGATCTAGCTGGTCTGTCATAATATAATAGAGACAGTAGACTAGCTGGTCTGTCATAATATAATAGAGACAGTAGAGCTAGCTGGTCTGTCATAATATAATAGAGACAGTAGATCTACCTGGTCTGTCAAATTAGAATAGAGACAGTATATCTAGCTGGTCTGTCATAATATAATAGAGATGGTAGATGTAGCTGGTCTCTCATAATATAATAGAGGCAGTAGATCTAGCTGGTCTGACATAATATAATAGAGACAGTAGATCTACCTGGTCTGTCATAATATTTTAGATTCAGTAGATCTAGCTGGTCTGTCATAATTTAATAGAGACAGTAGATCTACCTGGTCTGTCAAAATATAATAGAGACAGTAGATCTAGCTGGTCTGTCATAATCTAATAGAGACAGTAGATCTAGCTGGTCTGTCATAATATAATAGACACAGTAGTTCTAGCTGCTCTGTCATAATGGAATAGAGACAGTAGATCTAGGTGGTCTGTCATAATTTAATAGAGACAGTAGATCTACCTGGTCTGTCAAAATATAATAGAGACAGTAGATCTAGCTGGTCTGTCATAATATAATAGAGACAGTAGATCTAGCTGGTCTGTCATAATATAATAGACACAGTAGATCTAGCTGGTTTGTCATAATATAAAAGAGACATAGAGACAGTAGATCTAGCTGGTCCCCGACCTCATTCATACCGATATTAGTTCCCGACTGAATATCAAGCGTATTTCATGCACACGATTTGAGTCTCACAAATCTTCCTTTACGCCAGTAAGCTTCAATTTACACCATACACACACAAATCTTCATTCTCCCCAGCAAGCAGACCAGTAGGAGATGCAATGGCCCCGCCTTCTGTCCATTCTCTGTACAGCTTCTCACCCCGTCTCTTCCACTCCTTACCCTGTCTGCCTTCATTCAATTCTAGAGTGGACTTCAGCGTTTTCAACACCTTTTCTATTTCCAACGACATTTTATGTACACTACAATACTGTCAACAACCTATGCCTTTACTAAAACCCAAGTGGTACCCTTTCCCTACGGCTAAATCGGCCCCCAATTAGGTCTAAAGTAAGAACTCAATTATGCACTGTGGGTCCCCTAGGGTATTAAGAAGTCTAGTGTCCCCCGGATTATCACCTTTACTTCAATACCAAATGTACAAAATAAAAAATACAATCACTCCATATGACTAACGTGTCAACCGGATCACGTTTCTAGTACAACTTAATGTCTCATTCAAACTTGGTAGTCAGTGCGACGACTTTACTCCCCGATGTACTTCACACACACCTATGCTTTGTAAGGGAAGACCCCCCTGTATTGGACAAAAATGAATGGCAAGTCATTGGCATCGGACAAACCATATACACATTGTCCAATACCACACAATTCGGCGTTGATTCATGCAAAGCATATTGCAAATGCCATATGGCTATTGCCAGTTGTAACACTTTAAAAATTCAACAGGTGGCGAATCCGCTCCACCGTGGTTTTTCATATTGGATATGTAACCCAAGTCAACGTCCAAAAGCTAAATTTAGAAAAAATGAATTTTTTGCTTTCTGGACCATTTTTTGAAATTCTTTCGATTTTTTTGTCAATTACACATGTGTAAGAACTGTATGAATATACTTTTGTCCAATTTTATTATGATTATTTTTTTTTTTTTTTTACATGCGCATAAGGAATATGTTTTGTCCATTTTCAATATGATTTCATACGAAGTCAAAAGTCAAAAGTCAAAAATGTCAAAATTTTGGAAAAAACTTCACACACCCTTAAAAAAGTGCTTTCTGGACCGTTTTTCAAAATTCTTTCGAATTTTTTGTCAATTACTCATGTGTAAGACCTGTATGAATAGACTTTTATCCAATTATATTATCATTTTTTTTTTTTTTTTTTACTTGTGCATAAGGAATATGATTTGTCCATTTACAATATGATTTCATAGGAAGTCAAAAGTCACTTTTTTTGGGGCCAAATGCCATATGAAATTTGACATGCTCAAAAATGCAAAATTGACTGGCCTGATGAACACAGGATGGCCGAGCAGTGATAGTTGTACCTTTCCATCACTCGTTGTGTTGATTTCATCATGTCCATTTGTTTATGTTTTCTCACTTTTGCAAAGTCACTGTGCATTTGCAATATGGTTCAATGGGCATTTGTTTACCATCACAAATTTGTCATGCTATAAAAACCCTGCAGGAATGTGAAATTGACTGGCCCGATGAACTCGGGATGGCTGGGCAGTGATTCTGGTTCATCTCAATCGCTCGTTAGGGTTGATTTCAGAATGTCCATTAGGTGATGTTTTTTCACTATAGAATCATATTGCAAATGCACGTGCATTGTTGTGCAACTGGTAACCCAAAAATAAAAATAAGGTGATTTCATTATGTCCATTTGTTTATGTTTTCTTACTTTTGCAAAGTCACTGTGCATTTGCAATATGGTTCAATGGGCAGGTACCATCACGAATTTGTCATGCTATAAAAACCCTGCAGGAATGTGAAATTGACTGGCCCGATGAACTCGGGAAGGCTGGGCAGTGATTCTGGTTCATCTCAATGGCTCGTTAGGGTTGATTTCAGAATGTCACTTTTGGTGATGGTACCTCACTGTTTAAACATATTGCAAATGGACAAGAGTCACCAGCAAGTCACCGTCCATCAGTCAATTAGATATCATTCTGACAACAAACTGATACAAACTGACACTAAACCCACTTTTTCCAACTCGTTTAGTAGCCAACTATCACATACTTCAGAGCTGGCCCAAAATTCACAACGCCTTATGTTCAAACCATAAAAAAACATAAAACACGTAGTTACGTTCTAGCTGCGGGTCCATTTCTTATGTTATGTGTAGGCCTAGCTGAGGCGACCCCGAATCCCAAGTTTCGGCTCGATCGGTCATTTGGTGTCCGAGCAAAACCCTAATTGGTGCTGAAAATCCACTTTTTCCATGACTTGCTACGGGGTCCTTGAATGAGCTATCGGACAGAAACGTTGGGGTCTGTCTCTATGGGCCGAGACGGTCGCAATGCACCTAGTCTTGTGTCTCTGAGACATTTCTAAATGTCGCCATTTTCGTAATGGTCAAAATGAATTGAAGTCATTGCAAATGTACGAGGCTGTTTCTCGGTCCGAGAACCATCTAGAGCCACCTAACTCACCACGCACTATCGACCTGAGGTCTAGAACAGGTTTCTAAAGTTTCGGAACTCTAGGTCTGACGGTTCTTTTTAGCTCGAACAAAGCTAACTATTGGAGGCACTGTCTGTCTCTACAAACCCCAATACGTCCCTCCTTCCAAGTTGTGTGTCTGTGTGATTTAGTTTTCCTTTGAAATTTTATGGGAAAAATGACTGATTTACAGTTCATGGGGTTGCCTAATCACACATATGAAGTTTTCAGATCTGATTTTTTTAACCCCTCGAAACAGCCCCTGAGACACCAATTATGGCACTTTTGGCACAGGAAGCTATAAGACATGCTGTTACAGAATCCTGAGTTTTAAGTCCCATTAAGAATTGACTGATTTACACAGGGTTGAATGCACAGTCCCCTGCAGGCAGGATGGAAAAACACTTTTAGGGTGATTTTAACCACAGGAAGCTTAGAATCAACACAGGTAGACCTCATACTGGCTGATGGACTGTTCCAAAGACAGGTTCATACGGCATTCATAACCCATATAGACTTCAGGTTGAATTTAGGGGTGCAGGCAATGTATTCCTATGGGGAGACAAGTCAATGCAAACTCTTTGAAGTAAACACCTTCTTTTAACTATTAAGGGTTAATGCCACACGGTCAAGGTTAGGCTTGCACGGATCGGAAGGACCTTAGGAACGTACCTGAGGTCGAATTGTGCTTCTCACCCTAAAGGTTCTCTCACTGTCACCCAAAAGCAAATGACGTGGTGGGGCAGGCTTAATTTTGGGCCTACTTTTCTCATGGTCGCTGCGCTCAGACCGAGCGAGCTACGGTCAAGCGGGATATCTCGTTGAACTCGGCACGGCCTAGAGATTATGTTTATGCCATTGCCTGCTCTCCGTGTCTTTGAGCACCGCCCTTTTCACTCCATCCTTGCTGTGTGTGTGTGTGAGAGCTTTTCTTTGACATCTGTTGGGAGAAATGACTGATTTACAGTTCATGAGGGTTACCTAGTCACACATATGAAGTTTTGAAAAGATCTGACCTTTTTAACCCTTGGAAACTGCCACTGTGACACCATTAAAGGCACTTCCGGTTGGCACAGGAAGCTATAAGTAAACCCATGTCTTGATTGACATAGAAACTTACAGAATCCTGAGTTTTAAGTCTTTAAGTTAAGAATTGACTGATCTACGATCTACACAGGGTTGAATGTAGTCATTTTCACCTTTGAAGGTTATGTACATCAAAACATCTTTTGGGTCAATTTAACCACTTCCGGTTGCTCCAGGAAGTTTAGAATCGACACAGGTAGACCTCATAGTGGTCTGATGGACTGTCATAGAAGACAGGTTCATTAGGCATTCATAACCCACATAGGCTTCAGGTTGAATTTAGAGGTGCAGGCAATGTATTCCTATGGGGAGAGAAGTCAATGCAAACTGTTTGATGTAAACACCTTCTTTTAACTGTTAAGGGTTAATGCCACGGGGTCAAGGTTAGGCTTGCACGGATCGGGAGGACCTTAGGAACGTACCAGAGGTCGAATTGTGCTTCTCACCCTAACGGTTCTCTCACAGTCACCCAAAAGCAAATGACATTGAGGGCCAGGCCTCATTTTGGTTCTGCTTTTTTTCAAGGTCACTGCACTCAGAGCGAGCTACGGTCAAGCGGGGCGTCTCGTTGAACTCGGCACAGTCTGGAGACTATGGTGATGCCATTTTTTGTGTTGATTTCAGAATGCCATTTTGGTGATGGTCCCTCTCCGTTTAAACATATTGCTAATGTACAAAAGTCAACTAGCAAGTCAGTGTCCACCAGTCAATTAGATGTCATTCTGACACCAAACTGATACCAATTGACACCAAACCCACTTTTTCCAACTCATTTAGAAGCCAACTATCACATATGTCAGAGCAGGCCCATAATTCACAGCGCCATTAGTTTAAAACATAATAAAAACGTAAAACACATAGTTACGTTCTAGCTGCGGGTCCAGGTCGGACATTATGTGAAGGCCTATGTGAGGCGACCCCGAATCCCGAGTTTCGGCTCGATAGGTCCTTCGGCGCCCGAGTAAAACCCTAATTGGTGCTGAAAATCCACTTTTTTCAATGCCTTGCTATGGGGTCCTTGAATGAGCTATCGGACCGAAACGTTGGGGTCCGTCTCTATGGGCCGAGCCGGTTTCAATGCACCTAGTCTTGTGTCTCTGAGACTTTTCTAAATGTCGCCATTTTCGTAATGGTCAAAATGAATTGAAGTCATTGCAAATGTACGAGGCTATTTCTCGGTCCGAGAACCTTCTAGAGCCACCTAACTCACCACGCACTATCGACCCGAGGTCTAGAACAGGTTTCTAAAGTTTCGGAACTCTAGGTCTGACGGTTCTTTTTTAGCTCGAACAAAGCTAACTATTGGAGGCACTGTCTGTCTCTACAAACCCCAATACGTCCCTCCTTCCAAGTTGTGTGTCTGTGTGATTTAGTTTTCCTTTGAAATTTTATGGGAAAAATGACTGATTTACAGTTCATGGGGGTTGCCTAATCACACATATGAAGTTTTGGACAGATCTGACTTTTTTAACCCCTCGAAACAGCCCCTGAGACACCAATTAAGGCACTTCCGGTTGGCACAGGAAGCTATAAGTCAACACATATCCTCACTGGGGTATGCTTTTACAGAATCCTGAGTTTTAAGTCCTTACGTTAAGAATTGACTGATTTACACAGGGTTGAATGCACTATGTCTATCAAACTGCAGGCAGGTAATGGAAAAACACTTTTAGGGTGATTTTAACCACTTCCGGTTGGTCCAGGAAGCTTAGAATCAACACAGGTAGACCTCATACTGGCCTGATGGACTGTTACCAAAGACAGGTTCATACGGCATTCATAACCCATATAGACTTCAGGTTGAATTTAGGGGTGCAGGCAATGTATTCCTATGGGGAGACAAGTCAATGCAAACTCTTTGAAGTAAACACCTTCTTTTAACTATTAAGGGTTAATGCCACACGGTCAAGGTTAGGCTTGCACGGATCGGAAGGACCTTAGGAACGTACCTGAGGTCAAATTGTGCTTCTCACCCTAAAGGTTCTCTCACTGTCACCCAAAAGCAAATGACGTGGTGGGGCAGGCTTAATTTTGGGCCTACTTTTCTCATGGTCGCTGCGCTCAGACCGAGCGAGCTACGGTCAAGCGGGATATCTCGTTGAACTCGGCACGGCCTAGAGATTATGTTTATGCCATTGCCTGCTCTCTGTGTCTTTGAGCACCGCCCTTTTTCACTCCATCCTTGCTGTGTGTGCGTGTGAGAGCTTTTCTTTGACATCTGTTGGGAGAAATGACTGATTTACAGTTCATGAGGGTTACCTAGTCACACATATGAAGTTTTGAAAAGATGTGACTTTTTAACCCTTCAAAACAGCCACTGTGACACCAATTAAAGGCACTTCCGGTTGGCACAGGAAGCTATAAGTAAACACATGTCTTGATTGACATAGAAACTTACAGAATCCTGAGTTTTAAGTCTTTAAGTTAAGAATTGACTGATCTACGATCTACACAGGGTTGAATGTAGTCATTTTCAAACTTTGAAGGTTATGTACATCAAAACACTTTTGGGTCAATTTAACCACTTCCGGTTGCTCCAGGAAGTTTAGAATCGACACAGGTAGACCTCATAGTGGTCTGATGGACTGTCATAGAAGACAGGTTCATAAGGCATTCATAACCCACATAGGCTTCAGGTTGAATTTAGAGGTGCAGGCAATGTATTCCTATGGGGAGAGAAGTCAATGCAAACTCTTTGATGTAAACACCTTCTTTTAACTGTTAAGGGTTAATGCCACGGGGTCAAGGTTAGGCTTGCACGGATCGGGAGGACCTTAGGAACGTACCTGAGGTCGAATTGTGCTTCTCACCCTAACGGTTCTCTCACTGTCACCCAAAAGCAAATGACATTGAGGGCCAGGCCTCATTTTGGTTCTGCTTTTTTTTCAAGGTCACTGCACTCAGAGCGAGCTACGGTCAAGCGGGCGTCTCGTTGAACTCGGCACAGTCTGGAGACTATGGTGATGCCATTTTTTGTGTTGATTTCAGAATGCCATTTTGGTGATGGTCCCTCTCCGTTTAAACATATTGCTAATGTACAAAAGTCAACTAGCAAGTCAGTGTCCACCAGTCAATTAGATGTCATTCTGACACCAAACTGATACCAATTGACACCAAACCCACTTTTTCCAACTCATTTAGAAGCCAACTATCACATATGTCAGAGCAGGCCCATAATTCACAGCGCCATTAGTTTAAAACATAATAAAAACGTAAAACACATAGTTACGTTCTAGCTGCGGGTCCAGGTCGGACATTATGTGAAGGCCTATGTGAGGCGACCCCGAATCCGAGTTTGCTCGATAGGTCCTTCGGCGCCCGAGTAAAACCCTAATTGGTGCTGAAAATCCACTTTTTTCAATGCCTTGCTATGGGGTCCTTGAATGAGCTATCGGACCGAAACGTTGGGGTCCGTCTCTATGGGCCGAGCCGGTTTCAATGCACCTAGTCTTGTGTCTCTGAGACTTTTCTAAATGTCGCCATTTTCGTAATGGTCAAAATGAATTGAAGTCATTGCAAATGTACGAGGCTATTTCTCGGTCCGAGAACCTTCTAGAGCACATATGTCAGAGTCAAGGACTTTTAACCACATCCGGCCCGCAAGAAGGTTTTTTTACGGCCCCTGGGATGATCTTGATTTATTATTAGAACCGGCCCGCAGCAAGCCGGCAGCCCGCAGATCTTTTACACGCACCAATACTACATTTCCCACAATGCAAAGGTCCCGCACCGAGCAGTAGGCTGCTTCATTTCAATATTTATTGGCACAGCAGTCGAAAAAGCATCACAGTAAAATTAACTTTCAGATACCCATCAAAAATGGCAAAGCGGAAGGTGGATACTGAGAACCGGGGTTTCAAACAAGGTGGGAGTCGGAGTATATGTTCACGAAGGTAGCTGGAAAACCTGTGTGTCTTCTGTGTGGAGAAAGTGTGGCGGTACTGAAAGAGTATAATCTGAGACGACATTATGAAACGAAACACGCGGACAAAAACAAGAATATGGACATGGAACAAAGGCTACAAAAGGCAGAGGAATTAAAACGAGGCCTCAAATCTCGACAGGCTCTGTTCAAAAAGCCAAATCACAAGGCCAGGCTGCTGTCAAGGCCAGTTTTATTTTGGCAGAAGAGATTTCTAAATCAGCCCGGCCATTTACGGAGGGGATTTCATCAAAAAACTGCATGATTAAAGTTTGTGCGCAAAGTTTGCCCAAAAAAAGGCAACTCTTTTTAAATGTGAGTCTGAGCAGAAACACCATTGCCAGATAGTAGACCAGTTGTCCATCAATCTAAAAGAGCAGCTTGTGAAAAAGGGAAAAGATTTTATTGCATATTCCTTGGCTGTGGATGAGAGCACCGACATTTCTGACATTGCCCAGTTGTCAATTTTCATCCAAAGAGTGGACTCCAACCTAAGCGTGACAGAGGAGTTTTTGGCTTTACGTCCTATGCATGGCACAACTACGGGGCATGATTTGTATGAAGAGGTGTCAAGATGTGTAAATGAGATGGAGCTGCCTTGGGAAAAACTCGTGTGGTTTGACAACCGACGGAGCACCTGCGATGTGTGGACACAGGAGCGGACTGGTGGCGAAGATACGGGAAAAGATGCAAGAGGAAAACGCGACAGGTGAGCTGACAGCTTATCATTGTATCATACACCAGGAAGCGTTGTGCGGTAAAGCCTTGAAAATGGAGCATGTAATGAGCATCATCACGCGCACAGTTAACTTTATCAGAGCCAAAGGTTTGAATCACCGCCAGTTCAAGGCATTTCTGACGGAGTTAGAAACGGAGCATGGTGATTTGCCTTATCACACAGAGGTGCGATGGCTAAGCCAGGGAAAGGTGCTTCAAAGATGTTTGAGCTTCGTGAGGAGATTTGTCTGTTCTTGGACAGCAAAGGGAAAGACACAACACAACTCCGAGACGAAATGTTTCTGTGTGAAATGGCTTTTCTGTGTGACATTACGAGTCATCTGAATGCAATAAACTTGCAGCTGCAGGGTCCGGGATCGTGTCATCTCTGATATGTACAGTACAGTGAAGGCATTTAAAACCAAACTGACTCTGTGGGAGACGCAGATGCGGAAAGAAAATTTGAGCCACTTTCCCAGCTGCCAGACCATGAAAGAGAAGCTCTCTACCAGTGCGTTCCCGAGCACACAGTTGGCTGATAAAATAGGTATGCTTGCCGCTGACTTTCGAAACGTCCGATTTGCTGACTTTGAAGCACAAAAAAGCAGGTTGGAACTGCTCGGTAACCCATTTGCTGTTGACGTGGAAAGCTCACCACCAAACCTCCAAATGGAGTTGATTGACCTCCAATGCAATGATGCACTGAGGGCAAAATATGCGGCAGTGGGTGCTGCGGAGTTCGCCCGTTTCCTCCCCGGCACAATGCCCCAGCTGCGCATCCAGGCTGCTCCAAACGTTGTCTATGTTTGGCAGCACATACCTGTGTGAACAACTGTTTTCTTTGATGAACCTGAACAAAACATCACACAGAAGTCGACTTACTGCTGAACATTCCACTCAATTCTGAGGATTTCTTCAGCTCAGAGCCTTACCCCGAACATTGATGAACTTGTGGAAAAGATGGGACACCACCAAGTATCACCCTCAACCTCAAACAAGTGAACATTACTGTGCAATCACATATTTAGAGTTTTTACTCAGTTCAAGTTTAAAAGTTAAAATTTTATATTTGTTTTCACTGCATGTTACTTCTCCTTAAACAAAGTGTTGAATTTGTCATGCTATAAAAACCCTTTTTGATTAATAGATTTTGCACTTTATTTTTTTGTATTTCAATCCAATTATATTTTAAAAATATTTCAGTGGAGTGGATGATAGAAAATTGCTATTATTGTTTTTTCATTTGAAGTAAATTTAGCCCACTTTTGCTAAAATAGAAAATATAGTCTACTGATGGTGCCTTGAATACCGGTTTCTTTCATTTAATGTTCATGTTATGGGGATATTTATATAAAGGAAATTTGTCTTTTGTGTCTGTTGAAAATTAAAGATTACTGACAGAGCCATAAGAAAATATTGCTTTATTTATCTGATCATATTGTAATATATTTGTTAGGTTTTCAGTAGGTTCAATTAGGTTCACTAGACTATATGCGTCATTTAAACATTTTTCAATGAACATTCGAACAGTCCGGCCCTCGTCTTGTAGCTGATTTTTTTATTTGGCCCTCCGTCCATTTGACTTTGACACCCCTGTTCTAGAGCCACCTAACTCACCACGCACTATCGACCTGAGGTCTAGAACAGGTTTCTAAAGTTTTGAACTCTAGGTCTGACGGTTCTTTTTAGCTCGAACAAAGCTAACTATTGGAGGCACTGTCTGTCTCTACAAACCCCAATACGTCCCTCCTTCCAAGTTGTGTGTCTGTGTGATTTAGTTTTCCTTTGAAATTTTATGGGAAAAATGACTGATTTACAGTTCATGGGGTTGCCTAATCACACATATGAAGTTTTGGACAGATCTGACTTTTTTAACCCCTGAAACAGCCCCTGAGACACCAATTAAGGCACTTCCGGTTGGCACAGGAAGCTATAAGTCAACACATATCCTCACTGGGGTATGCTTTTACAGAATCCTGAGTTTTAAGTCCTTACGTTAAGAATTGACTGATTTACACAGGGTTGAATGCACTATGTCTATCAAACTGCAGGCAGGTAATGGAAAAACACTTTTAGGGTGATTTTAACCACTTCCGGTTGGTCCAGGAAGCTTAGAATCAACACAGGTAGACCTCATACTGGCCTGATGGACTGTTACCAAAGACAGGTTCATACGGCATTCATAACCCATATAGACTTCAGGTTGAATTTAGGGGTGCAGGCAATGTATTCCTATGGGGAGACAAGTCAATGCAAACTCTTTGAAGTAAACACCTTCTTTTAACTATTAAGGGTTAATGCCACACGGTCAAGGTTAGGCTTGCACGGATCGGAAGGACCTTAGGAACGTACCTGAGGTCGAATTGTGCTTCTCACCCTAAAGGTTCTCTCACTGTCACCCAAAAGCAAATGACGTGGTGGGGCAGGCTTAATTTTGGGCCTACTTTTCTCATGGTCGCTGCGCTCAGACCGAGCGAGCTACGGTCAAGCGGGATATCTCGTTGAACTCGGCACGGCCTAGAGATTATGTTTATGCCATTGCCTGCTCTCCGTGTCTTTGAGCACCGCCCTTTTCACTCCATCCTTGCTGTGTGTGCGTGTGAGAGCTTTTCTTTGACATCTGTTGGGAGAAATGACTGATTTACAGTTCATGAGGGTTACCTAGTCACACATATGAAGTTTTGAAAAGATCTGACCTTTTTAACCCTTGGAAACTGCCACTGTGACACCATTAAAGGCACTTCCGGTTGGCACAGGAAGCTATAAGTAAACCCATGTCTTGATTGACATAGAAACTTACAGAATCCTGAGTTTTAAGTCTTTAAGTTAAGAATTGACTGATCTACGATCTACACAGGGTTGAATGTAGTCATTTTCACCTTTGAAGGTTATGTACATCAAAACACCTTTTGGGTCAATTTAACCACTTCCGGTTGCTCCAGGAAGTTTAGAATCGACACAGGTAGACCTCATAGTGGTCTGATGGACTGTCATAGAAGACAGGTTCATTAGGCATTCATAACCCACATAGGCTTCAGGTTGAATTTAGAGGTGCAGGCAATGTATTCCTATGGGGAGAGAAGTCAATGCAAACTGTTTGATGTAAACACCTTCTTTGAACTGTTAAGGGTTAATGCCACAGGGTCAAGGTTAGGCTTGCACGGATCGGGAGGACCTTAGGAACGTACCTGAGGTCGAATTGTGCTTCTCACCCTAACGGTTCTCTCACTGTCACCCAAAAGCAAATGACATTGAGGGCCAGGCCTCATTTTGGTTCTGCTTTTTTTCAAGGTCACTGCACTCAGAGCGAGCTACGGTCAAGCGGGGCGTCTCGTTGAACTCGGCACAGTCTGGAGACTATGGTGATGCCATTTTTGTGTTGATTTCAGAATGCCATTTTGGTGATGGTCCCTCTCCGTTTAAACATATTGCTAATGTACAAAAGTCAACTAGCAAGTCAGTGTCCACCAGTCAATTAGATGTCATTCTGACACCAAACTGATACCAATTGACACCAAACCCACTTTTTCCAACTCATTTAGAAGCCAACTATCACATATGTCAGAGCAGGCCCATAATTCACAGCGCCATTAGTTTAAAACATAATAAAAACGTAAAACACATAGTTACGTTCTAGCTGCGGGTCCAGGTCGGACATTATGTGAAGGCCTATGTGAGGCGACCCCGAATCCCGAGTTTCGGCTCGATAGGTCCTTCGGCGCCCGAGTAAAACCCTAATTGGTGCTGAAAATCCACTTTTTTCAATGCCTTGCTATGGGGTCCTTGAATGAGCTATCGGACCGAAACGTTGGGGTCCGTCTCTATGGGCCGAGCCGGTTTCAATGCACCTAGTCTTGTGTCTCTGAGACTTTTCTAAATGTCGCCATTTTCGTAATGGTCAAAATGAATTGAAGTCATTGCAAATGTACGAGGCTATTTCTCGGTCCGAGAACCTTCTAGAGCCACCCAACTCACCACGCACTATCGACCCGAGGTCTAGAACAGGTTTCTAAAGTTTCGGAACTCTAGGTCTGACGGTTCTTTTTTAGCTCGAACAAAGCTAACTATTGGAGGCACTGTCTGTCTCTACAAACCCCAATACGTCCCTCCTTCCAAGTTGTGTGTCTGTGTGATTTAGTTTTCCTTTGAAATTTTATGGGAAAAATGACTGATTTACAGTTCATGGGGGTTGCCTAATCACACATATGAAGTTTTGGACAGATCTGACTTTTTTAACCCCTCGAAACAGCCCCTGAGACACCAATTAAGGCACTTCCGGTTGGCACAGGAAGCTATAAGTCAACACATATCCTCACTGGGGTATGCTTTTACAGAATCCTGAGTTTTAAGTCCTTACGTTAAGAATTGACTGATTTACACAGGGTTGAATGCACTATGTCTATCAAACTGCAGGCAGGTAATGGAAAAACACTTTTAGGGTGATTTTAACCACTTCCGGTTGGTCAGGAAGCTTAGAATCAACACAGGTAGACCTCATACTGGCCTGATGGACTGTTACCAAAGACAGGTTCATACGACATTCATAACCCATATAGACTTCAGGTTGAATTTAGGGGTGCAGGCAATGTATTCCTATGGGGAGACAAGTCAATGCAAACTCTTTGAAGTAAACACCTTCTTTTAACTATTAAGGGTTAATGCCACACGGTCAAGGTTAGGCTTGCACGGATCGGAAGGACCTTAGGAACGTACCTGAGGTCGAATTGTGCTTCTCACCCTAAAGGTTCTCTCACTGTCACCCAAAAGCAAATGACGTGGTGGGGCAGGCTTAATTTTGGGCCTACTTTTCTCATGGTCGCTGCGCTCAGACCGAGCGAGCTACGGTCAAGCGGGATATCTCGTTGAACTCGGCACGGCCTAGAAATTATGTTTATGCCATTGCCTGCTCTCCGTGTCTTTGAGCACCGCCCTTTTTCACTCCATCCTTGCTGTGTGTGCGTGTGAGAGCTTTTCTTTGACATCTGTTGGGAGAAATGACTGATTTACAGTTCATGAGGGTTACCTAGTCACACATATGAAGTTTTGAAAAGATCTGACCTTTTTAACCCTTCAAAACTGCCACTGTGACACCATTAAAGGCACTTCCGGTTGGCACAGGAAGCTATAAGTAAACCATGTCTTGATTGACATAGAAACTTACAGAATCCTGAGTTTTAAGTCTTTAAGTTAAGAATTGACTGATCTACGATCTACACAGGGTTGAATGTAGTCATTTTCACCTTTGAAGGTTATGTACATCAAAACATCTTTTGGGTCAATTTAACCACTTCCGGTTGCTCCAGGAAGTTTAGAATGGCACAGGTAGACCTCATAGTGGTCTGATGGACTGTCATAGAAGACAGGTTCATTAGGCATTCATAACCCACATAGGCTTCAGGTTGAATTTAGAGGTGCAGGCAATGTATTCCTATGGGGAGAGAAGTCAATGCAAACTGTTTGATGTAAACACCTTCTTTTAACTGTTAAGGGTTAATGCCACGGGGTCAAGGTTAGGCTTGCACGGATCGGGAGGACCTTAGGAACGTACCAGAGGTCGAATTGTGCTTCTCACCCTAACGGTTCTCTCACTGTCACCCAAAAGCAAATGACATTGAGGGCCAGGCCTCATTTTGGTTCTGCTTTTTTCAAGGTCACTGCACTCAGAGCGAGCTACGGTCAAGCGGGCGTCTCGTTGAACTCGGCACAGTCTGGAGACTATGGTGATGCCATTTTTTGTGTTGATTTCAGAATGCCATTTTGGTGATGGTCCCTCTCCGTTTAAACATATTGCTAATGTACAAAAGTCAACTAGCAAGTCAGTGTCCACCAGTCAATTAGATGTCATTCTGACACCAAACTGATACCAATTGACACCAAACCCACTTTTTCCAACTCATTTAGAAGCCAACTATCACATATGTCAGAGCAGGCCCATAATTCACAGCGCCATTAGTTTAAAACATAATAAAAACGTAAAACACATAGTTACGTTCTAGCTGCGGGTCCAGGTCGGACATTATGTGAAGGCCTATGTGAGGCGACCCCGAATCCCGAGTTTGGCTCGATAGGTCCTTCGGCGGAGTAAAACCCTAATTGGTGCTGAAAATCCACTTTTTCAATGCCTTGCTATGGGGTCCTTGAATGAGCTATCGGACCAAAACGTTGGGGTCCGTCTCTATGGGCCGAGCCGGTTTCAATGCACCTAGTCTTGTGTCTCTGAGACTTTTCTAAATGTCGCCATTTTCGTAATGGTCAAAATGAATTGAAGTCATTGCAAATGTACGAGGCTATTTCTCGGTCCGAGAACCTTCTAGAGCCACCTAACTCACCACGCACTATCGACCCGAGGTCTAGAACAGGTTTCTAAAGTTTGAACTCTAGGTCTGACGGTTCTTTTTAGCTCGAACAAAGCTAACTATTGGAGGCACTGTCTGTCTCTACAAACCCCAATACGTCCCTCCTTCCAAGTTGTGTGTCTGTGTGATTTAGTTTTCCTTTGAAATTTTATGGGAAAAATGACTGATTTACAGTTCATGGGGGTTGCCTAATCACACATATGAAGTTTTGGACAGATCTGACTTTTTTAACCCCTCGAAACAGCCCCTGAGACACCAATTAAGGCACTTCCGGTTGGCACAGGAAGCTATAAGTCAACACATATCCTCACTGGGGTATGCTTTTACAGAATCCTGAGTTTTAAGTCCTTACGTTAAGAATTGACTGATTTACACAGGGTTGAATGCACTATGTCTATCAAACTGCAGGCAGGTAATGGAAAAACACTTTTAGGGTGATTTTAACCACTTCCGGTTGGTCAGGAAGCTTAGAATCAACACAGGTAGACCTCATACTGGCCTGATGGACTGTTACCAAAGACAGGTTCATACGGCATTCATAACCCATATAGACTTCAGGTTGAATTTAGGGGTGCAGGCAATGTATTCCTATGGGGAGAGAAGTCAATGCAAACTCTTTGAAGTAAACACCTTCTTTTAACTATTAAGGGTTAATGCCACACGGTCAAGGTTAGGCTTGCACGGATCGGGAGGACCTTAGGAACGTACCTGAGGTCGAATTGTGCTTCTCACCCTAACGGTTCTCTCACTGTCACCCAAAAGCAAATGACATTGAGGGCCAGGCTTCATTTTGGTTCTGCTTTTTTTCAAGGTCACTGCACTCAGAGCGAGCTACGGTCAAGCGGGGCGTCTCGTTGAACTCGGCACAGTCTGGAGATTATGGTGATGCCATTTTTTGTGTTGATTTCAGAATGCCATTTTGGTGATGGTCCCTCTCCGTTTAAACATATTGCTAATGTACAAAAGTCAACTAGCAAGTCAGTGTCCATCAGTCAATTAGATGTCATTCTGACACCAAACTGATACCAACTGACACCAAACCCACTTTTTAGGCTTTGTGTGTCTTTAAGCACCGCACTTTGTCACTCCATCCTTGCTGTGTGTGTGTTTCTGTGTGTGTGTGTGTGAGAGAGAGCTTTTCTTTGACATCTGTTGGGAGAAATGACTGACTTACAGTTTATGGGGGTTGCCTAATCACACATATGAAGTTTTGAAAAGATCTGACCTTTTTAACCCTTGGAAACTGCCACTGTGACACCATTTAAGGCACTTCCGGTTGGCACAGGAAGCTATAAATAAACTCATATCATGATTGGGGTATGCCTTTACAGAATCCTGAGTTTTAAGTCTTTACGTTAAGAACTGAGTTATTTACGGAGGGTTTAGTGAGTGTGTGTTATTTCAGAAAATCATAGAAAATCACAGAAATCTCGCAGAGCTCCGCAGCACACTTTAAAAAGATTCGTAAGAACACCCTGCAACTGGATCTGTAACCGTTGAAAAAAAAAACACCTATCCGTGAACATCACCAAGGTGTCGTTGTACGATTTCTCTTAAATGACGATAGATAAATGGCTGGTTCTTTTTTTATTGACACCGGAGGCTCCTTGACTTTGACGTGAAGTGGAAAAATAATTTCTCTATTTTCATTTTGGACCTTTAATCCCAGAGAAATGGCCATAACTCAAAAACCGTTGAGGCCTAGACGCCATCTTGTTCGGGGCCAACTGCCCATTATGCCGCCCCTACGCTCACCGAGTTTCGGCTTCTAAATATTTTCAGTTTTCAAGATAAGGCCCGTCGTGAATCGTGATGTTTTGTCCAATAGCAATATGATTGCTTATGCCCTCTTGTGGGAATTTCCGGAAAAATGACCAAAATCTTATTATTTTTGTAAAACGGAAACCGAATGTCCGACAAAGGTTATTTGATGACTTCCTGGTAGGTCCGGCCCTGCCGCTCGGCCCGACGCCGTCCGCGAATTTTACAAACGATTTCGGACGTCTAGTAAGGGACCGTACATTTGTAATATGGACTTTCTCACTAACCATACAGGTACTGCCGAAATCTTCCCTTAAGGTATGTTAGGACCTTAGAGAGACTCTTTCCCAAAGGCTAAATCAGTCTCAAGTCCGAGTAATCAATTTAAATAACCGTCATTCACACTTGGCCCTGCCTAGTACATCACATTCGCATCATATGGCTTTCCATTCGCACTTTGGTGGTCACTCGTTACCCACCATTCATACATGTAGTAAGTGTTCTCTGTTACCACCTACCAGCCAGGCATACTAGTACATCCCATACACAATGCACCATTAAGTATGGTTGATCAATAATAAAATTGCAGTTGCCAATGGAGATACTACTTTCTCAACTATTTTCCAATCTCACACATCATAATAGTTTAAATTTAGTAACTTACATCAAACAGGTGTCTCACAAAACTAAATTTGGATAACTCCAATGTGCAGAACTTTATAGTTTTTCACAACAGGTGTCTGCTTACCCTTTTTAGTTGACCGGTCAGGATTTGTGAGACACACCGTCCGACGACAGTACTGGCCAATCGGCTGGCACACCAATGTCCAGCGATGTCCTTTTACCAGATCACGTCGGGGTCACCATTTGTCATGTATTGTATGTTTTAGTAAATATATATGTATATTTTGACCAATTGAAATATATATTCAGACTATCTGAGTATACTTAGCCCGTCACGGATAAATACCCGCGATGTATTCCTGGAGACTCGTGCTCTGCCTTATCTCAGAGATGCTCCCTCGTAAACTCAGAGTTGTGTGTGTGTGTGTATTTAATTTCATTGGCGTTGTGGAACTTTGCCAGTTTAAAACACTTTCTCAAAATATTGTTTTCAATACAGTAAAATATTGTTTTTAATACAGTAAACCGCTGGAATCTATTTGTTCTAATTGTTAAATCAGTTCATACATTCCACATAACACATTCGTTCACATTGACTGCACATTAACCCCTCAGATATTGTTATCAATATATCCCCTACCGTCCTCTGTCGGACCGGCCGCTACCGGGTTTAAGGATAAATTCTCTCAATAGTATGGTAAATTAGCCCTATCCCCTACTGTTCTCTGACAGACCGGCCGCTACCGGGTTTAATGGATAGGTTTACACAATAGAAACACAAATTAAGACTATCCCCTACTGTTCTCTGACAGACCGGCCGCTACCGGGTTTAATGGATAGGTTTACACAATAGAAACACAAATTAAGACTATCCCCTACTGTTCTCTGACAGACCGGCCGCTACCGGGTTTAATGGATAGGTTTACACAATAGAAATGCAAATTAAATCTATCCCCTACTGTACTCTGACAGACCGGCCGCTACCGGGTTTAATGGATAGATGTACACAATAGAAATACAAATTAAATCTATCCCCTACTGTACTCTGACAGACCGGCCGCTACCGGGTTTAATGGATAGATGTACACAATAGAAATACAAATTAAATCTATCCCCTACTGTACTCTGACAGACCGGCCGCTACCGGGTTTAATGGATAGATTTAATACCACATATTTTTACTTCACTATCGTTAACTTGTCATTCGTGTATATAAATTTAGTCAAGAATTCATACTCACTCGGTCATACTGATCAAAATTTGGCTAGACAATACGACAATATGCAAAGTTTGATTTAACAGGTTTTGCTTACCTTGTTTATGGTCGACCTTGAGATCAGTTTCCCGAGTTGAGCAGAATTGTTGTCCTCCCCCCGAATGTCTTCACCTGTCCTCCGCGAACCGTCCTTCCACCAACTCGCCCCCTCACACCCACATCAACCACTCTGGACTGGGTCGTTAGTTAACCATCCTCTGCTACCAAGATTCTGTTGATAATGGGATATGTAGATAGGGCGAGTCGGTCAAGGATCGATTCAGACAAGGTGGTAAATTGTATGACAAGCGACAGTTTATTCAGAGTAAAGATATCTGGTACAACGTATACGGGCTCATTCATTCGGCCCACAAGGAACCAGCAGAAAGAAGCCCCGATAACAGAGTGCAAGCATGTTATGTACAGTACAGAAAGTAGGTTGAGTCTGGAAGTCCCGGTCTTCTGGTTGGCCACAGTTGAGGTGTTGTCTTCTTGGATTGGTCCTGTTGAGCCGTCCGTCATCCTTCTGAGTCTCGTCGTGCCGTTCCCCGTCACACAATGTTCAGCTAAGAGGGAGATTATGTGTGTGTGCTTGTCTCTGCAAGTCAAGGCTGTGTCTCTTCGCAATGTGTGGGTGTATCTGTGTGTCCTCGGCAGTTAGTGTGTGTATGTGTGTGTGCTGTGTGTGTGGGTGTGGGAGCTATCCTGTATGGGACCTAACATGTTTTACTGTGAAAATACGTTGTCTCAGTTATAGCAATGTAATAGCAGTAAGCTGGTCATTTGCATAAGAAATAGCACTTCCTTACACTAGCCAGCCAACTAAATCTATCACACAATCACATCAAGCAGCTGAAATGACAGAAAACGATCTACATTTTTGTTTGTTTTACCTTGGATTATATTGCCATTTCTTTGGATATATCCATTACAATGACCCTGATAAATGCATTTGCCTGGCTCAGAGAAGCTGTCAGTCTGTTCACATTCATACAGATCGCACGATGGAGGTCCCCAAAAAAACGGCAACATTGATCCACATTTTGGAGAGGTAGACAGCAAGGTTTAGATAAACCACAACTGTTTCAAACCAAATGCTAGCCTCTGGGCATTGGGAAATATTGAATATGACCTTTCGCGTTTGAGGCGAACGTGATAACCACTACACTACTGAAACTACAATACAAAAAGAGGAAGTCGTGGAAAATATTAGGAATGCCCACAAGTCTACCTCACATAATATCCCAAATTGAGTACCACAGAAAGAGCCATAATACCCATTAAAAACTAGCGGTCAAACAGGAAAATGGTTCCAATCATTTTTCCACCCTTCATGTTCCCCACAGGGGATTTTAAAAACACTTAAAATATGGGCTGTGTTTCTTGTCGACTTACCCTGGAGTGGTAAACTATTTGAATCATTATGGACCTCAGACCACACGTAGCAGGAATATATTCAGAGCGCCCAAGCTAGCCACACATGCAGAGTGCGTTACGCGACAAAAAAGGTAAGTCTGAATACCAAATACTGAGAAGTGCGAAGGAAAAGCATGAATTCGAAATTGGGACCGAGCCC
>NW_027039471.1:10000-67593 GCF_034236695.1 Oncorhynchus nerka | reverse complement strand
TCATTTGAGTAAATTGAGGTGTCGCGCGGTGAGCCTACCTTCTGCTGACATCATGAGAAAGTAATAAACCAAGACCTCGAAAAGTATTTTAGACACTCCGGGTCTGGTTTAAATCGCAGGAAGCAGTGTTTCCCAAGCGCCTGAGTACCCTTGGCTAATGGTACTCCAATATAGCGCCATGGAAGTTTCCCCTTTCAGGAAGAGACACGTCTCTAGAAGAGCATACTTTGGTGCAAAGGTAAAATCAATCAGAACAGCTGGCAAGCTTGTGAAGATAACTGGCTGGAGAGAGAGGAAACGCATATCCTGATAGCCGGTCCTATCTCGACATGGCCTGGGCGCTACTGCTCCAAAAACACCATAGAAGCCAGACTAACATGTAGGTGATGATTCCGGGAACATGTTGGTCTTGGAGCCCTGAGTAGTAATGAACACTTAGGGTAGGTGATGATATTCCTGGGAACATGTTGGTCTGGGGCCCTGTGATGGTAATGAACGCCCAGAGGCAGGTGGGAGGAACTGTGACCATGTTAACTGGAGCCCTGGAGTAGTAATGAGCACTTAGAGGTAGGTGATGATTCGGGAACGTGTTGGTCTAGAGCCCTGTGATAGTGATGAACGCCTAGGGTAAGTGAGTGATTCCAGGGAACATGTTAGTCTGGAGCCCTGGGATGGTAATGAACACTTAGGTAGGTGATGATTCAGACATGTTAGTCTGGAGCCCTGTAATAGTAATGAAACACTTAGGGTAGGTGGGTGATGATTCAGGGCAACATGTTAGTCTGGAGCCCTGTAACACTAATGGGCACTTAGGCAGGTGATGATTCAGAGGGGACATGTTAGTCTGGGGCCCTGTAATGGCGATGGACATTTAGGGGCAGATGACGATTCCGGGGGAATGACGGTCTGGAGCCTTGCGATAGTAATGAACACTTAGGGCAGGTGATGATTCAGGGAACATGTTAGTCTGGAGCCCTGTAATAGTGATTAGGATAGCGGTAGGTGATGATTCAGGGTACATGTTGGTCTGGCGCCTGGCAACCGAGCATGTGTTTTTATGGTCCTGGATGTAATGAGGTGACAGGGATGCGGTAGCTGAGGTGAAAGAACAGTTGTTTATGGTCACTGGGTTGCCGGTGAGGTAACAGAGGAGGTAGTAGTGGAGGTAAAAGAACGGTGTTTTATGGTCACTGGGTTGTAATGAGGTAATAGGGATGTAGTAGTTGAGGTAAAAATGAACATGTACCTTATGGTCCTGGGTGTTGTAATGAGGTAATAGGTTGTATGTGAGGTAATGGGAGCAATATTTTATGTGTCCTGGGTTGTAATGAGCCAACAGGGTTGTAATGAGGTAATAAGGCACAATGTTTATGATCCTGGGTTGTGATGGGGTAGGACAATATTTATGGTCCTGGAGTTGTGATGAGGTGATGGGGCAATATTTTATGGTCCCGGGTTGCAATGAGGTATCAGGGTTGTAATGAGGTAATAGAACAGTATTTAAAAATCCTGGGTAGTAACAGAGGTAATAGGGTTGTGATGAGAGGTGATGGGGGTTGTAATGAGGTAATGGGAGTTTAGTAATTGAGGTGGCTGTAGTAATGAGGTAATAGAGACAATATTTTATGGTCCTGGGTTGTAATGAGGTAATAGGGGTTGCAGTGAGGTAATAGGGCAGTACTTTATGGTCCTGGTGTTAATGATGTAACAGGGTTGTAATGAAAGGTAATGGGGTTGTAATGAGGTAATGGGGTTGGGGTGGAATCAGGTGTAATAGGGGCAGCAATGAGGTAATATAACGGTATTTTATGGTCCCGAGTTGTAATGAGTAAAAGGGCAACTATTTATGGTCACTGGGTTGTGAAATGAGGTAATAGGGTTGTAATGAGGTAAAACAATGATATTTTATGGTCTCGGGTTGTAATGAGTAATAGAACAATATTTTATGGTCTGGAGTTGTAATGAGGTAAAGGAGCAATATTTATGGTCTGGGTTGTAATGAGTAATAGGGTTGTAATGAGGTAATGAGTTGTAATGAGGTAGCCAGGGCTGTAATGAGGTAATAGGGTTGTAATGAGGTAATAGGAGCCTATTTGGGTCTGGGTTATGTGTCACGTGGCGTCCATATTCCCGCTCCTTAACATCTAAACCGTATGATAAGAGTACAAATGCGAGTACAACTGCGTAATATTATATGAACTGCTAAGTCAGCATCCTATCTGTTGGACCTCACCAAACACAAATGCGTCATTTGCAAATTAATGTCCGAGTGTGGTAGTGTGCCCTGGCTATCTGTAAATAAATAAATAAGCAATACATACCTGTTGTCTGGTGTGCATAATATAAGAATTTGAAGAATGATTAACATTGCTACTTTTGATACTTAGTACATTTGGGCAATTCCGACTTACTTTGCTATACCTAAGTATATTTAAAACCCAAATACTTCTGGAGTTATGCTCAAGTCAGTATTGCACTGGGTGACTTTCACTGACTTGAGTGATTGTCTAAAAAAGTATCTGTATCTATGCTTTTGCTACAGTATGACTTTTGACTACTACTAAAGAGCGAGGTTTAAACCTCTAAATATTACATGGGGCGAGACCCAAAGAACAAGTGGACAGTTACGCGGAGCACGAAGCTAAAACGACAGCGTACAGGTACTCAAAGACCAGGTATGCTAGGGAACAATAACGATCGATTGATGACAATGGGGGAACAATAACCGACGAGGACTGATGGGGAACAGCAGCTGACGAAGGATAATGGGGGACATATAACCGTACAAGGATAATGGGGAGCACAGCCCGGTGTGATGATTGTCGAGATGTTTGCATAAACTTATTTTTGAGTCACAAAACTCGTTTTTCAACCGCTCCTGCAAATTTCTATTGTTAACAAACATAGTTTTTGGCAGAGCCGGTTAGGGATCTACATGTTGTGCGCACAAGTTCATTTTTCCAAACGACTAGTGCTGGACAGTGACACATCCTATAATTCCCTGCATCACAATTCCAGTGGGTCTTGAAGTTTACATACGTGGACCCGACTGTGCCTTTGGGAAAACAGCTTGGAAAAATTCCAGAAAGCTGATGTTTCAAAATAGAAGCTTTTGAAAGGCTAATTGACATCATTTGCGTAAATTGGAGGTGTGTACCTGTGGATGTATTTCAAGGCCTACCTTCCAACTCAGGGCCTTCTTTGCTTGACATCGTGGGAAAATGAGAATAGGTCGGCCGGAGACCTCGAGGAGAATTGCTGTTAGCACCTCCCAGCAAGTCTGGTTCATCGCTTGGGAGCGGTATCCGAAAGCGCCTCAGAAGGTGCCACGTTCATCCGTACAAACAATAGTACTCAAGTATAAACACCATGGGACCCGCATCCATCATACCACTCAGGAAGGAACGTTCTGTCTCCTAGAGGAAAAATTTTTTAATACTTTGGTGCAAAAAGTGCAAATCAATCCCAGAACAACAGCAAAAGAAACTTGTGAGAGATGCTTGAGGAAACAGGTACAAAGTATCTATATCCACAACGAGTCCTATATCGACATAACCTGAAGGCCGGTCAGCTAGGAGGCGCTACTGCTCCAAAAACACCATAAAAAAGCCAAGACTAACATGTAGGTGATGATTCCGGGGGAATATGTTGGTCTGGAGCCTAACAATAGTAATGCACACACTTAGGGTAGGTGATGATTCCGGGAACATGTTAGTCTGGAGCCCTGTGATAGTAATGAACACTTAGGGTAGGTGATGATTCCGGGAACATGTTGATCTAGAGCCCTGTGATAGTAATGAACACTAGGGTAAGTGATTTCCGGGGAACATGTTAGTCTGGAGCCCTGGAATAGTAATGAACACTTAGGGTAGGTGATGATTCCGGGGAACATGTTAGTCTAGAGCCCTGTGATAGTAATGAACACTTAGGGTAGTGATGATTCCAGGGCATGTTACATGGAATATTAATGGTTTACTTAGGTAATGATGATTCGGGAACATGTTAGTCTGGAGCCCTGTAATAGTAATGAACACTTAGGGTAGGTGATGATTCAGGGCAACATGTTAGTCCCCTGTAATAGTAATGAACACTTAGGGTAGGTGATGATTCAGGGGAACATGTTAGTCTGGGGCCCTGTAATAGTAATGAACATTTAGGGTAGGTGATGATTCCGGGGAACATGTTAGTCTGGAGCCTTGTAATAGTAATGAACACTTAGGGTAGGTGATGATTCAGGGAACATGTTGGTCTGGAGCCCTGTAATAGTGATTAATAGGGTAGGTGATGATTCAGGGGTATGTTAGTCTGGAGCCCTGTAATGAATGAACACTTAGGGTAGGTGATGATTCCGGGAAAGAGGCGTGGACAGGTACTAATTTGCAATATAGACTTAGAGTCGTTAGCTTGGCTTTTATAGAGAGCAATAGAAATGGCATCTTTTTATAGTCACTAACTCCACCGTGGCTTGTTGGCTAAAGCCTATATGGAAATGAATGCTTTTTTGCACTGATGTAAAGTACTTAATTAAAAATACTTTAAATACTACTTAAGTGGTTTTTGGGGTATCTTTACTTTACTATTTATATTTTGGACAACATTACTTTTACTTAACTACATTCCTCCATTCATTGCTCCATACATTTTACCTGACACCCAAAAGTACTTGCATTTTTGAATGTAGCAGAACATAAAAAGTCAATTTCAAATCAAATCAAATCAAATCAAATTTTATTTGTGCATACACATGGTTAGCAGATGTTAATGCGAGTGTAGCGAAATGCTTGTGCTTCTAGTTCCGACAATGCAGTGATAACCAACAAGTAATCTAACTAACAATTCTAAAACTACTGTCTTATACACAGTGTAAGAAGATAAAGAATATGTACATAAGGATATATGAGTGAGTGATGGTACAGAGCAGCAAACAGTAGATGGTATCGAGTACAGTATATACATATGAGATGAGTATGTAGACAAAGTAAACAAAGTGGCATAGTTAAAGTGGCTAGTGATACATGTATTACATAAGGATGCAGTCGATGATGTAAGAGTACAGTATATACGTATGCATATGAGATGAATAATTTCACGTGCTTATCAGAGAACATGCCTGGTCATCTCTACTGCCTCTGATCTGGCAGACGGCCTCAACACAAATGAAAGCTTTGCTTGTAAATGATGTATGAGGGTGCCCCCTGGCTATCTGAACATTTGATTAACAAGAAAATGGTGCTGTCTGGTTTGTTTAATATAAGGAATTTTAAATTATTCATACTTTTACTTTTGAAACTTAAGTAGATTTAAAACCAAATACTTTTAGACTTTTACTCAAGTAGTATTTTACTGGGTGAATTTCACTTTTACTTGAGTAATTTGTTATTAAGGTATATTTACTTTTACTCAAGTATGACAATCGGGTACTTTTTCCACCACTGTTTTTGCAAGGTTTTGGTATAAATGCCGAAAATACTGTCTGTGGTAAAACAGGCTTAGGATATCTTATACGTTCTGTTCTATGAGATAATATTCATCAGCTAATGTAATTTTTTTGTGAATCTTGAAGCATTTAAACAAGCACATAAAGGCTTCATAATTCATAAGGCCAGACTATTAGTAACATTTCAACTAACTATCAACTAACCCTAACGCTAGCTCTAACCATAACCTTTATTCTAAACCTAACCCTAACCCTAACCGTAACCTTAGCAAGCAGTTGTTTATCAACAGATAGTTTGTTGATAGTATGACCATCTGTAGAGCATCTACCAAGTGGAAAATCAGGACTATCTAAATGAAGTGTGATCGTATTATCTCATAGAACAAAACCTATGAGATCTCCTAAACCTGTGTTCATCTCAGACCTTATATTCAGCATTTATCCCAAAAACCCCATTCTTCCCCATTCATTTCCCTGATAGGAATGGCTGAGCAGACCAGAGGATTTTTAGGACTACAAGCTGGCAAGCTCTATAACGTATATAAGACTTAATCAGACAGGCAGATCGACAGGCAGGCGTACAGGCGTACAGGCAGACAGGCAGACAGGCGTACAGGCAGACAGACAGACAGACAGACAGGCGTACAGGCAGACAGGCATACAGGCAGACAGGCGTACAGGCAGTCGGGCAGACAGACAGACAGACAGACAGAGAGAGAGAGAGAGATACAGGCAGTCGGGCAGTCGGGCAGACAGACAGATAGACAGACAGACAGACAGAGAGAGAGAGAGAGAGATACAGGCAGTCGGGCAGACAGACAGACAGACATACAGACAGACAGACAGACAGAGAGAGAGAGAGATACAGGCAGACAGACAGAGAGAGAGATACAGGCAGTCAGGCAGACCGACAGACATGCGTACAGGCAGTCGGGCAGACAGACAGACAGGCATGCAGGCAGACAGAGATCAAGAAGAAGCACAGAGCAGTGCTAATTTTGAACAAAACATTATGAATAGCTTTGTAATATTTGATTAAGCTTATCACTGAAAAGCTCTCAATCTCTCCAACAACTCTTGTCAGTCCATTAGTACTCAGAGTAAAATATTGAGTTAATCTCCCTTTTGCCCTCAGAACATCCTCAATTCGTCGAGGCATAGACACTACAAGGGTTCGAAAGCGTTCCACAGGGATGAAGGCACATGTTGACTCAATGATTCCCACAGTTGTGTCAAATTGGCTGGATGTCCTTTCGGTGGTGGACCATTCTTGATACACACGGGAAACTGTTGGCGTGAAAGACCCAGCAGCGTTGCAGTTCTTGACACACTCAAACCAGTGCGCCAGGCACCTACTACCTAACCCGTTCAAGGCACTTCAATCTTTGTCTTTCTCATTCACCCTCTGAATGGCACACATACAAATCCATGTCTCAACTGTCTCAAGGCTTAAAAATGCTTCTTTAACTGGTCTTCTCCCCTTCATCTACACTGATTTGAAGTGGATTTAACAGGTGACATAAACATGGGATTATAGTTTTTGGCTGGATTCACCTGGTTAGTCTATGTCAAGGAAAGAGCAGGTGTTCTAATGTTTTGTACACTCAGTGTAGTGGCAAGAGGGATTTTGTGAATCAATTGTTTTCTACATTTTCCTTTCTTTCTGTGGCACCAAATGTTTACATATATGCTACTGGGAATGTTATCAGGGCCACGTTCATTCGCAGATATAAATTATGTCAATAGAGCCGCGTTAATCCTTATTCTACATGTCAGAGAGGCATGCTTGTTCTACATAGCATATTTCTATCTGAATGTTCCAAAACGTTAACGTCCTGCTGAATGCACCCCAGGTTGTTATCTTTAGCTAGCTAATGAGGTAACATAACTGAACAAGTTGTAGCCTAAACAGATGACAGTCCGGTCCTCGAGTAGCCTAGTTTTAGAACGTTCCGCTGTAATCTTTGTGAATGTCAAAAACGTAGCGCCCCATATTATGGGTCACATCTTTTGAATGGTAATGGCTACAATCAAGAGGTAGACTTGGGTAGTCCCTTGGCTACAGAACCTGGCTATGAAATGCAGATGGGAAAATCTCGAGGTTGAGCGAAACTACAAATTCTAAAACGTTTATTTAATCAATGGATAGAAAAGCATAGCTAGACTGTTGTTTTACTATTACACTTAATACTGCTATTGTTTTTAATTTCATAAAGGATCTTGTGTTTCTTAACCAGCCAAAGGGTATCTAACTAGAAGGCTGGTGGAGATGGGAAAACAAGAGAGGCACCTGCGTGATGTGTATAATCCCGAGTCTGATCCGGAGTTGAGCCTGTCTGCCAATGCTCAGCGCTTGCTTCTGTGCAGCTCACAAGCTGATGTAAACTAAGCTGTGTGTTTCAGGTGTTGCGTGTCCTTCCCACTGCTGAACAGAACTGCGCTGTGCATATGTGCTGCTAATATTAATTCAGCTTTCCACTGAAAAGCGCTCAATCTCTCCACAAAAATTGTGTCCAGTCCATTTAGTACTCAGATTTTAATCATAGAGATAATTTCGTCTCGTTTTTAGTCACCTGAAATGAAAAGAATTTCCATTTAGTTATAGTTTTTTTCTGGATCTATTTAGTCAGTTATAGTCTTGTCAATTGCCACTGAAAAATAGGTGTTTGGTGAATATTGTAGTCACTATTTATGTTGACATAATGAACACTGGCACAGAGTGACAGTTGTGGATAAGCATCAGGTTGTGGCCTGATGTGGATAAAATGCCAGGGCCGAATCCTTGTCCCAGTCCGCCCCACAGTTTCCCCCTTCATCAATACAGACGTTGGTCCTTTTCATCTCCCCCACACTCGTTCTCCCTTTCACAGGAAATGTGAAATGTAAAAATTCAAACAGAATGTTCAGAACCGGAAGATCAGAAACGTTATGTTTCTACTCTCACAGATTACAGACTTTATATGGGTGAGGAAGGTTGTTACTGTCTGTTGGTTGAAACGGTAACATCTGCCTCAACACACGTGCCTCTCCATCACAACTAGTTAACCTTCATCACCTCATCCACTATCATTATCTCCATCCCTCTCTTTGGTTCTCTCTGTTCTCTATGTTCTCTCCATCACAACTAGTTAACCTTCATCACCTCATCCACTATCATTATCTCCATCCCTCTCTTTGGTTCTCTCTGTTCTCTCTGTTCTCTCCATCTGCTAGGTAACCTTCATCACCTCATCCAATATCATTATCTCCATCCCTCTCTTTGGTTCTCTCTGTTCTCTCTGTTCTCTCCATCACAACTAGTTAACCTTCATCACCTCATCCACTATCATTATCTCCATCCCTCTCTTTGGTTCTCTCTGTTCTCTCCATCACAACTAGTTAACTTTCATCACCTCATCCACTATCATTATCTCCATCCCTCTCTTTGGTTCTCTCTGTTCTCTCTGTTCTCTCCATCACAACTAGGTAAACTTCATCACCTCATCCACTATCATTATCTCCATCCCTCTCTTTGGTTGTCTCTGTTCTCTCCATCACAACTAGGTAACCTTCATCACCTCATCTACTATCATCTCCATCCCTCTCTTTGGTTCTCTCTGTTCTCTCTGTTCTCTCCATCACAACTAGTTAACCTTCATCACCTCATCTACTATCATTATCTCCATCCCTCTCTTTGGTTCTCTCTGTTCTCTCTGTTCTCTCTGTTCTCTCCATCACAACTAGTTAATCTTCATCACCTCATCCACTATCATTATCTCCATCCGTCTCTTTGGTTCTCTCGGGTCTCTCCATCACAACTAGAACCTTCATCACCTCATCTACTATCATTATCTCCATCCCACTCTCTTTGGGTCTATCGGTGCTCTCTGTTCTCTCCATCACAACTAGGTAACCTTCATCACCTCATCCACTATCATTATCTCCATCCTCTCTTTGGTTATCTCTGTTCTCTCTGTTCTCTCCATCACAACTAGGCAACCTTCATCACCTCATCTACTATCATTATCTCCATCCCTCTCTTTTGGTTCTCTCTGTTCTCTCCATCACAACTAGTTAACCTTCATCACCTCATCCACTATCATTATCTCCATCCCTCTCTTTGGTTCTATCTTTTCTCTCTGTTCTCTCCATCACAACTAGTTAACCTTCATCACCTCATCCACTATCATTATCTCCATCCCTCTCTTTGTTCTCTCTGTTCTCTCCATCACAACTAGTTAACCTTCATCACCTCATCTACTATCATTATCTCCATCCCCTCTTTGGTTCTCTCTGTTCTCTCCATCACAACTAGTTAACCTTCATCACCTCATCTACTATCATTATCTCGATCCCTCTCTTTGGTTCTCCTGTTCTCTCCATCACAACTAGCTAACCTTCATCACCTCATCTACTATCATTATCTCCATCCCTCTCTTTGGTTCTCTCGGTGCTCTCTGTCTCTCCATCACAACTAGGTAACCTTCATCACCTCATCCACTATCATTATCTCCATCCCTCTCGTTGGTTCTCTCTGTTCTCTCTGTTCTCTCCATCACAACTAGTTAATCTTCATCACCTCATCCACTATCATTATCTCCATCCCTCTCTTTGGTTCTCTGTTCTCTCTGTTCTCTCCATCACAACTAGTTAACCTTCATCACCTCATCCACTATCATTATCTCCATCCCTCTCTTTGGTTCTCTCTGTTCTCTCTGTTCTCTTCATCACAACTAGTTAACCTTCATCACCTCATCCACTATCATTATCTCCATCCCTCTCTTTGGTTCTCTCTGTTCTCTCTGTTCTCTCCATCACAACTAGGTAACCTTCATCACCTCATCCACTATCATTATCTCCATCCCTCTCTTTGGTTCTCTCTCTGTTCTCTCTGTTCATCACAACTAGTTAACCTTCATCACCTCATCCACTATCATTATCTCCATCCCTCTCTTTGGTTCTCTCTGTTCTCTTTGTTCTCTCCATCACAACTAGTTAACCTTCATCACCTCATCCACTATCATTATCTCCATCCCTCTCTTTGGTTGTCTCTGTTCTCTCCATCACAACTAGGTAACCTTCATCACCTCATCTACTATCATCTCCATCCCTCTCTTTGGTTCTCTCTGTTCTCTCTGTTCTCTCCATCACAACTAGTTAACCTTCATCACCTCATCTACTATCATTATCTCCATCCCTCTCTTTGGTTCTCTCTGTTCTCTCTGTTCTCTCTGTTCTCTCCATCACAACTAGTTAATCTTCATCACCTCATCCACTATCATTATCTCCATCCCTCTCTTTGGTTCTCTCTGTTCTCTCTGTTCTCTCCATCACAACTAGTTAATCTTCATCACCTCATCCACTATCATTATCTCCATCCCTCTCTTTGGTTCTCTCTGTTCTCTCTGTTCTCTCCCATCACAACTAGTTAATCTTCATCACCTCATCCACTATCATTATCTCCATCCCTCTCTTTGGTTCTCTCTGTTCTCTCTGTTCTCTCCATCACAACTAGTTAACCTTCATCACCTCATCTACTATCATTATCTCCATCCCTCACTTTGGTTCTCTCTGTTCTCTCTGTTCTCTCTGTTCTCTCCATCACAACTAGTTAATCTTCATCACCTCATCCACTATCATTATCTCCATCCCTCTCTTTGGTTCTCTCTGTTCTCTCTGTTCTCTCCATCACAACTAGTTAATCTTCATCACCTCATCCACTATCATTATCTCCATCCCTCTCTTTGGTTCTCTCTGTTCTCTCTGTTCTCTCCATCACAACTAGTTAATCTTCATCACCTCATCCACTATCATTATCTCCATCCCTCTCTTTGGTTCTCTCTGTTCTCTCTGTTCTCTCCATCACAACTAGTTAATCTTCATCACCTCATCTACTATCATTATCTCCATCCCTCTCTTTGGTTCTCTCTGTTCTCTGTTCTCTGTTCTCTCTGTTCTCTCCATCACAACTAGGTAACCTTCATCACCTCATCTACTATAATTATCTCCATCCCTCTCTTTGGTTCTCTCTTTTCTCTCCATCACAACTAGGTAACCTTCATCACCTCTACTATCATTATCTCCATCCCTCTCTTTGGTTCTCTCTGTTCTCTGTTCTCTGTGTTCTCTCCATCACAACTAGGTAACCTTCATCACCTCATCTACTATCATTATCTCCATCCCTCTCTTTGGTTCTCTCTGTTCTCTCCATCACAACTAGCTAACCTTCATCACCTCATCTACTATCATTATCTCCATCCCTCTCGTTTGTTCTCTCTGTTCTCTCTGTTCTCTTCATCACAACTAGTTAACCTTCATCACCTCATCCACTATCATTATCTCCATCCCTCTCTTTGGTTCTCTCTGTTCTCTCTGTTCTCTCTGTTCTCTCCATCACAACTAGGTAACCTTCATCACCTCATCCACTATCATTATCTCCATCCCTCTCTTTGGTTCTTTCTGTTCTCTCTGTTCTCTCTGTTCTCTCCATCACAACTAGTAACCTTCATCACCTCATCACTATCATTATCTCCATCCCTCTCTTTGGTTCTCTCTGTTCTCTCTGTTCTCTCCATCACAACTAGGTAAACTTCATCACCTCATCCACTATCATTATCTCCATCCCTCTCTTTGGTTGTCTCTGTTCTCTCCATCACAACTAGGTAACCTTCATCACCTCATCTACTATCATCTCCATCCCTCTCTTTGGTTCTCTCTGTTCTCTCTGTTCTCTCCATCACAACTAGTTAACCTTCATCACCTCATCTACTATCATTATCTCCATCCCTCTCTTTGGTTCTCTCTGTTCTCTCTGTTCTCTCTGTTCTCTCCATCACAACTAGTTAATCTTCATCACCTCATCCACTATCATTATCTCCATCCGTCTCTTTGGTTCTCTCTGCTAACCTTCATCACTCATCTACTATCATTATCTCCATCTCTCTTTGGTTCTATCGGTGCTCTCTGTTCTCTCCATCACAACTAGTTAACCTTCATCACCTCATCTACTATCATTATCTCCATCCCTCTCTTTGGTTCTCTCTGTTCTCTCTGTTCTCTCCATCACAACTAGTTAATCTTCATCACCTCATCCACTATCATTATCTCCATCCCTCTCTTTGGTTCTCTCTGTTCTCTCTGTTCTCTCCATCACAACTAGTTAATCTTCATCACCTCATCTACTATCATTATCTCCATCCCTCTCTTTGGTTCTCTCTGTTCTCTCTGTTCTCTGTTCTCTGTTCTCTCTGTTCTCTCCATCACAACTAGGTAACCTTCATCACCTCATCTACTATAATTATCTCCATCCCTCTCTTTGGTTCTCTCTTTTCTCTCCATCACAACTAGGTAACCTTCATCACCTCTACTATCATTATCTCCATCCCTCTCTTTGGTTCTCTCTGTTCTCTGTTCTCTGTTCTCTCCATCACAACTAGGTAACCTTCATCACCTCATCTACTATCATTATCTCCATCCCTCTCTTTGGTTCTCTCTGTTCTCTCCATCACAACTAGCTAACCTTCATCACCTCATCTACTATCATTATCTCCATCCCTCTTTGTTCTCTCTGTTCTCTCTGTTCTCTTCATCACAACTAGTTAACCTTCATCACTCATCCACTATCATTATCTCCATCCCTCTCTTTGGTTCTCTCTGTTCTCTCTGTTCTCTCTGTTCTCTCCATCACAACTAGAGTAACCTTCATCACCTCATCCACTATCATTATCTCCATCCCTCTCTTTGGTTCTTTCTGTTCTCTCTGTTCTCTCTGTTCTCTCCATCACAACTAGGTAACCTTCATCACCTCATCCACTATCATTATCTCCATCCCTCTCTTTGGTTCTCTGCTCTGTTCTCTCTGTTCTCTCCATCACAACTAGGTAAAAACTTCATCACCTCATCCACTATCATTATCTCCATCCCTCTCTTTGGTTGTCTCTGTTCTCTCCATCACAACTAGGTAACCTTCATCACCTCATCTACTATCATCTCCATCCCTCTCTTTGGTTCTCTCTGTTCTCTCTGTTCTCTCCATCACAACTAGTTAACCTTCATCACCTCATCTACTATCATTATCTCCATCCTCTCTTTGGTTCTCTCTGTTCTCTCTGTTCTCTCTGTTCTCTCCATCACAACTAGTTAATCTTCATCACCTCATCCACTATCATTATCTCCATCCGTCTCTTTGGTTCTCTCGGGTCTCTCCATCACAACTAGCTAACCTTCATCACCTCATCTACTATCATTATCTCCATCCCTCTCTTTGGTTCTATCGGTGCTCTCTGTTCTCTCCATCACAACTAGGTAACCTTCATCACCTCATCCACTATCATTATCTCCATCCCTCTCTTTGGTTATCTCTGTTCTCTCTGTTCTCTCCATCACAACTAGGCAACCTTCATCACCTCATCTACTATCATTATCTCCATCCCTCTCTTTGGTTCTCTCTGTTCTCTCCATCACAACTAGGTAACCTTCATCACCTCATCCACTATCATTATCTCCATCCCTCTCTTTGGTTCTATCTTTTCTCTCTGTTCTCTCCATCACAACTAGTTAACCTTCATCACCTCATCCACTATCATTATCTCCATCCCTCTCTTTGGTTCTCTCTGTTCTCTCCATCACAACTAGTTAACCTTCATCACCTCATCTACTATCATTATCTCCATCCCTCTCTTTGGTTCTCTCTGTTCTCTCCATCACAACTAGTTAACCTTCATCACCTCATCCACTATCATTATCTCGATCCCTCTCTTTGGTTCTCTCTGTTCTCTCCATCACAACTAGCTAACCTTCATCACCTCATCTACTATCATTATCTCCATCCCTCTCTTTGGTTCTATCGGTGCTCTCTGTTCTCTCCATCACAACTAGGTAACCTTCATCACCTCATCCACTATCATTATCTCCATCCCTCTCTTTGGTTCTCTCTGTTCTCTCTGTTCTCTCTGTTCTCTCCATCACAACTAGGTAACCTTCATCACCTCATCCACTATCATTATCTCCATCCCTCTCTTTGGTTCTTTCTGTTCTCTCTGTTCTCTCTGTTCTCTCCATCACAACTAGGTAACCTTCATCACCTCATCCACTATCATTATCTCCATCCCTCTCTTTGGTTCTCTCTGTTCTCTCTGTTCTCTCCATCACAACTAGGTAAACTTCATCACCTCATCCACTATCATTATCTCCATCCCTCTCTTTGGTTGTCTCTGTTCTCTCCATCACAACTAGGTAACCTTCATCACCTCATCTACTATCATCTCCATCCCTCTCTTTGGTTCTCTCTGTTCTCTCCTCTCCATCACAACTAGTTAACCTTCATCACCTCATCTACTATCATTATCTCCATCCCTCTCTTTGGTTCTCTCTGTTCTCTCTGTTCTCTCTGTTCTCTCCATCACAACTAGTTAATCTTCATCACCTCATCCACTATCATTATCTCCATCCGTCTCTTTGGTTCTCTCGGGTCTCTCCATCACAACTAGCTAACCTTCATCACCTCATCTACTATCATTATCTCCATCCCTCTCTTTGGTTCTATCTGCTCTCTGTTCTCTCCATCACAACTAGTTAATCTTCATCACCTCATCCACTATCATTATCTCCATCCCTCTCTTTGGTTATCTCTGTTCTCTCTGTTCTCTCCATCACAACTAGTTAATCTTCATCACCTCATCTACTATCATTATCTCCATCCCTCTCTTTGGTTCTCTCTGTTCTCTCCATCACAACTAGGTAACCTTCATCACCTCATCCACTATCATTATCTCCATCCCTCTCTTTGGTTCTATCTTTTCTCTGTTCTCTCCATCACAACTAGTTAACCTTCATCACCTCATCCACTATCATTATCTCCATCCCTCTCTTTGGTTCTCTCTGTTCTCTCCATCACAACTAGTTAACCTTCATCACCTCATCTACTATCATTATCTCCATCCCTCTCTTTGGTTCTCTCTGTTCTCTCCATCACAACTAGTTAACCTTCATCACCTCATCCACTATCATTATCTCGATCCCTCTCTTTGGTTCTCTCTGTTCTCTCCATCACAACTAGCTAACCTTCATCACCTCATCTACTATCATTATCTCCATCCCTCTCTTTGGTTCTATCGGTGCTCTCTGTTCTCTCCATCACAACTAGGTAACCTTCATCACCTCATCCACTATCATTATCTCCATCCCTCTCGTTGGTTCTCTCTGTTCTCTCTGTTCTCTCCATCACAACTAGTTAATCTTCATCACCTCATCCACTATCATTATCTCCATCCCTCTCTTTGGTTCTCTCTGTTCTCTCTGTTCTCTCCATCACAACTAGTTAACCTTCATCACCTCATCCACTATCATTATCTCCATTCCTCTCTTTGGTTCTCTCTGTTCTCTCTGTTCTCTTCATCACAACTAGTTAACCTTCATCACCTCATCCACTATCATTATCTCCATCCCTCTCTTTGGTTCTCTCTGTTCTCTCTGTTCTCTCTGTTCTCTCCATCACAACTATGTAACCTTCATCACCTCATCCACTATCATTATCTCCATCCCTCTCTTTGGTTCTTTCTGTTCTCTCTGTTCTCTCTGTTCTCTCCATCACAACTAGGTAACCTTCATCACCTCATCCACTATCATTATCTCCATCCCTCTCTTTGGTTCTCTCTGTTCTCTCTGTTCTCTCCATCACAACTAGGTAAACTTCATCACCTCATCCACTATCATTATCTCCATCCCTCTCTTTGGTTGTCTCTGTTCTCTCCATCACAACTAGGTAACCTTCATCACCTCATCTACTATCATCTCCATCCCTCTCTTTGGTTCTCTCTGTTCTCTCTGTTCTCTCCATCACAACTAGTTAACCTTCATCACCTCATCTACTATCATTATCTCCATCCCTCTCTTTGGTTCTCTCTGTTCTCTCTGTTCTCTCTGTTCTCTCCATCACAACTAGTTAATCTTCATCACCTCATCCACTATCATTATCTCCATCCGTCTCTTTGGTTCTCTCGGGTCTCTCCATCACAACTAGCTAACCTTCATCACCTCATCTACTATCATTATCTCCATCCCTCTCTTTGGTTCTATCGGTGCTCTCTGTTCTCTCCATCACAACTAGGTAACCTTCATCACCTCATCCACTATCATTATCTCCATCCCTCTCTTTGGTTATCTCTGTTCTCTCTGTTCTCTCCATCACAACTAGGCAACCTTCATCACCTCATCTACTATCATTATCTCCATCCCTCTCTTTGGTTCTCTCTGTTCTCTCCATCACAACTAGGTAACCTTCATCACCTCATCCACTATCATTATCTCCATCCCTCTCTTTGGTTCTATCTTTTCTCTCTGTTCTCTCCATCACAACTAGTTAACCTTCATCACCTCATCCACTATCATTATCTCCATCCCTCTCTTTGGTTCTCTCTGTTCTCTCCATCACAACTAGTTAACCTTCATCACCTCATCTACTATCATTATCTCCATCCCTCTCTTTGGTTCTCTCTGTTCTCTCCATCACAACTAGCTAACCTTCATCACCTCATCTACTATCATTATCTCCATCCCTCTCTTTTGGTTCTATCGGTGCTCTCTGTTCTCTCCATCACAACTAGGTAACCTTCATCACCTCATCCACTATCATTATCTCCATCCCTCTCTTTGGTTCTCTCTGTTCTCTCTGTTCTCTCCATCACAACTAGTTAATCTTCATCACCTCATCCACTATCATTATCTCCATCCCTCTCTTTGGTTCTCTCTGTTCTCTCTGTTCTCTCCATCACAACTAGTTAACCTTCATCACCTCATCCACTATCATTATCTCCATCCTCTCTTTGGTTCTCTCTGTTCTCTCTGTTCTCTTCATCACAACTAGTTAACCTTCATCACCTCATCCACTATCATTATCTCCATCCCTCTCTTTGGTTCTCTCTGTTCTCTCTGTTCTCTCCATCACAACTATGTAACCTTCATCACCTCATCCACTATCATTATCTCCATCCCTCTCTTTGGTTCTCTTGTTCTGTTCTCTCCATCACAACTAGTTCTTCATCACCTCATCCACTATCATTATCTCCATCCCTCTCTTTGTTGTCTCTGTTCTCTCCATCACAACTAGGTTAATCTATCATCACCTCATCCACTATCATTATCTCCATCCCTCTCTTTGGTTCTCTGTTCTCTCTGTTCTCTCTGTTCTCTCCATCACAACTAGTTAATCTTCATCACCTCATCCACTATCATTATCTCCATCCCTCTCTTTGGTTCTCTCTGTTCTCTCTGTTAATCTTCTCTGTTCTCTCCATCACAACTAGTTAACCTTCATCACCTCATCTACTATCATTATCTCCATCCCTCTCTTTGGTTCTCTCTGTTCTCTCTGTTCTCTCTGTTCTCTCCATCACAACTAGTTAATCTTCATCACCTCATCACTATCATTATCTCCATCCCTCTCTTTGGTTCTCTCTGTTCTCTCCATCACAACTAGTTAATCTTCATCACCTCATCCACTATCATTATCTCCATCCCTCTCTTTGTTCTCTCCATCACAACTAGTTCTTCATCACCTCTCTACTATCATTATCTCCATCCCTCTCTTTGTTCTCTCTGTTCTCTCTGTTCATCACAACTAGTTAATCTTCATCACCTCATCCACTATCATTATCTCCATCCCTCTCTTTGGTTCTCTCTGTTCTCTCCATCACAACTAGTTAATCTTCATCACCTCATCTACTATCATTATCTCCATCCCTCTCTTTGGTTCTCTCTGTTCTCTCTGTTCTCTGTTCTCTGTTCTCTCTGTTCTCTCCATCACAACTAGGTAACCTTCATCACCTCATCTACTATAATTATCTCCATCCCTCTCTTTGGTTCTCTCTTTTCTCTCCATCACAACTAGGTAACCTTCATCACCTCTACTATCATTATCTCCATCCCTCTCTTTGGTTCTCTCTGTTCTCTGTTCTCTGTTCTCTCTGTTCTCTCCATCACAACTAGGTAACCTTCATCACCTCATCTACTATCATTATCTCCATCCCTCTCTTTGGTTCTCTCTGTTCTCTCCATCACAACTAGCTAACCTTCATCACCTCATCTACTATCATTATCTCCATCCCTCTCTTTTGTTCTCTCTGTTCTCTGTTCTCTGTTCTCTCTCTTCTCTCCATCACAACTAGGTAACCTTCATCACCTCATCCACTATCATTATCTCCATCCCTCTCTTTGCTTCTCTCTGTTCTCTCTGTTCTCTCCATCACAACTAGGTAACCTTCATCACCTCATCTACTATCATTATCTCCATCCCTCTCTTTGGTTCTCTCTCTTCTCTCTGTTCTCTGTTCTCTGTTCTCTCTGTTCTCTCCATCACAACTAGGTAAACTTCATCACCTCATCTACTATCATTATCTCCATCCCTCTCTTTGGTTCTATCGGTGCTCTCTGTTCTCTCCATCACAACTAGGTAACCTTCATCACCTCATCCACTATCATTATCTCCATCCCTCTCTTTGGTTATCTATGTTCTCTCTGTTCTCTCCATCACAACTAGGTAACCTTCATCACCTCATCTACTATCATTATCTCCATCCCTCTCTTTGGTTCTCTCTGTTCTCTCTGTTCTCTGTTCTCTGTTCTCTCTGTTCTCTCCATCACAACTAGGTAACCTTCATCAGCTCATCTACTATCATTATCTCCATCCCTCTCTTTGGTTCTCTCTGTTCTCTCCACCACAACTAGGTAACCTTCATCACCTCATCCACTATCATTATCTCCATCTCTCTCTTTGGTTCTATCTGTTCTCTCTGTTCTCTCCATCACAACTAGGTAAACTTCATCACCTCATCTACTATCATTATCTCCATCCCTCTCTTTGGTTCTCTCTGTTCTCTCTGTTCTCTGTTCTCTGTTCTCTCTGTTCTCTCCATCACAACTAGTTATCTTCATCACCTCATCCACTATCATTATCTCCATCCGTCTCTTTGGTTCTCTCGGGTCTCTCCATCACAACTAGCTAACCTTCATCACCTCATCTACTATCATTATCTCCATCCCTCTCTTTGGTTCTATCGGTGCTCTCTGTTCTCTCCATCACAACTAGGTAACCTTCATCACCTCATCCACTATCATTATCTCCATCCCTCTCTTTGGTTATCTCTGTTCTCTCTGTTCTCTCCATCACAACTAGGTAACCTTCATCACCTCATCTACTATCATTATCTCCATCCCTCTCTTTGGTTCTCTCTGTTCTCTCCATCACAACTAGGTAACCTTCATCACCTCATCTACTATCATTATCTCCATCCCTCTCTTTGGTTCTCTCTGTTCTCTCCATCACAACTAGTTAACCTTCATCACCTCATCCACTATCATTATCTCCATCCCTCTCTTTGGTTCTCTCTGTTCTCTCCATCACAACTAGTTAACCTTCATCACCTCATCCACTATCATTATCTCGATCCCTCTCTTTGGTTCTCTCCATCACAACTAGCTAACCTTCATCACCTCATCTACTATCATTATCTCCATCCCTCTCTTTGGTTCTATCGGTGCTCTCTGTTCTCTCCATCACAACTAGGTAACCTTCATCACCTCATCCACTATCATTATCTCCATCCCTCTCTTTGGTTATCTCTGTTCTCTCTGTTCTCTCCATCACAACTAGGTAACCTTCATCACCTCATCTACTATCATTATCTCCATCCCTCTCTTTGGTTCTCTCTGTTCTCTCCATCACAACTAGTTAACCTTCATCACCTCATCCACTATCATTATCTCCATCCCTCTTTGGTTCTCTCTGTTCTCTCCATCACAACTTTTTAACCTTCATCACCTCATCCACTATCATTATCTCCATCCCTCTTTGGTTCTGTCTGTTCTCTCTGTTCTCTCTTCTCTCTGTTTCTCTCGCTTGCTCTCCCTCGCTCATTTCTTTTGGCTCTCTCTCTGAATCTCATAAAGGAATCAGGATTATTACATCGATTTACTGAGCAGGTGTTCAGGCCCCGGAAATCGATACACGGGTGCAGTGTTGTGTTCTTCTTCTCCACAAAGAAGAACCCTGCGCCAGCAGGGGAGGCAGCAGGATGGATACACCCTGCGCCAGAGGGGGAGGCAGGAGGATGGATACACCCTGCGCCAGAGGGGGAGGCAGGAGGATGGATACACCCTGCGCCAGAGGGGGAGGCAGGAGGATGGATACACCCTGCGCCAGAGGGGGAGGCAGGAGGATGGATACACCCTGCGCCAGCGGGAGGCAGGAGGATGGATACACCCTGCGCCAGAGGGGGAGGCAGGAGGATGGATACACCCTGCGCCAGCGGGGGAGGCAGGAGGATGGATACACCCTGCGCCAGAGGGGGAGGCAGGAGGATGGATACACCCTGCGCCAGAGGGAGGCAGGAGGATGATACACCCTGCGCCAGGGGAGGCAGGAGGATGGATACACCCTGCGCCAGCGGGGGAGGCAGGAGGATGGATACACCCTGCGCCAGAGGGGGAGGCAGGAGGATGGATACACCCTGCGCCAGCGGGGGAGGCAGGAGGATGGATACACCCTGCGCCAGAGGGGGAGGCAGGAGGATGGATACACCCTGCGCCAGAGGGGGAGGCAGGAGGATGGATACACCCTGCGCCAGAGGGGAGGCAGGAGGATGGATACACCTGCGCCAGCGGGGGGAGGCAGGAGGATGGATACACCCTGCGCCAGAGGGGAGGCAGGAGGATGGATACACCCTGCGCCAGCGGGGAGGCAGGAGGATGGATACACCCTGCGCCAGAGGGAGGCAGGAGGATGGATACACCCTGCGCCAGCGGGAGGCAGGAGGATGGATACACCCTGCGCCAGCGGGGAGGCAGGAGGATGGATACACCCTGCGCCAGCAGGAGGCAGCAGGATGGATACACCCTGCGCCAGAGGGGAGGCAGGAGGATGGATACACCCTGCGCCAGAGGGGAGGCAGGAGGATGGATACACCCTGCGCCTGCGGGAGGCAGGAGGATGGATACACCCTGGGCCAGCGGGGGAGGCAGGAGGATGGATACACCCTGCGCCAGAGGGAGGCAGGAGGATGGATACACCCTGCGCCAGCAGGAGGCAGGAGGATGGATACACCCTGCGCCAGAGGGGAGGCAGGAGGATGGATACACCCTGCGCCAGAGGGGAGGCAGGAGGATGGATACACCCTGCGCCAGCGGAGGCAGGAGGATGGATACCCCTGCGCCAGGCAGGAGGATGGATACACCCTGGAGGAGAATGGATACACCCTGCGCCAGCGGGGAGGCAGGAGGATGGATACACCCTGCGCCAGCAGGGGAGGCAGCAGGATGGATACACCCTGCGCCAGAGGGAGGCAGGAGGATGGATACACCCTGCGCCAGCGGGGAGGCAGGAGGATGGATACACCCTGCGCCAGAGGGAGGCAGGAGGATGGATACACCCTGCGCCAGCGGGGGGAGGCAGGAGGATGGATACACCCTGCGCCAGCGGGGGAGGCAGGAGGATGGATACACCCTGCGCCAGCAGGGGAGGCAGCAGGATGGATACACCCTGCGCCAGAGGGGAGGCAGGAGGATGGATACACCCTGCGCCAGAGGGGGAGGCAGGAGGATGGATACACCCTGCGCCTGCGGGGAGGCAGGAGGATGGATACACCCTGGGCCAGCGGGGGAGGCAGGAGGATGGATACACCCTGCGCCAGAGGGAGGCAGGAGGATGGATACACCCTGCGCCAGCAGGGAGGCAGCAGGATGGATACACCCTGCGCCAGCGGGGGAGGCAGGAGGATGGATACACCCTGCGCCAGAGGGGGAGGCAGGAGGATGGATACACCCTGCGCCAGCGGGGAGGCAGGAGGATGGATACACCCTGCGCCAGCGGGGGAGGCAGGAGGATGGATACACCCTGCGCCAGAGGGAGGCAGGAGGATGGATACACCCTGCGCCAGAGGGGAGGCAGGAGGATGGATACACCCTGCGCCAGCGGGGGAGGCAGGAGGATGGATACACCCTGCGCCAGCGGGGGAGGCAGGAGGATGGATACACCCTGCGCCAGCTGGGGAGGCAGCAGGATGGATACACCCTGCGCCAGAGGAGGAGGCAGGAGGATGGATACACCCTGCGCCAGAGGGGAGGCAGGAGGATGGATACACCCTGCGCCTGCGGGGGAGGCAGGAGGATGGATACACCCTGGGCCAGCGGGGAGGCAGGAGGATGGATACACCCTGCGCCAGCGGGGAGGCAGGAGAATGGATACACCCTGCGCCAGCGGGAGGCAGGAGGATGGATACACCTTGCGCCAGCAGGGGAGGCAGCAGGATGGATACACCCTGCGCCAGAGGGGAGGCAGGAGGATGGATACACCCTGCGCCAGCGGGGGGCAGGCAGGATGGATACACCCTGCGCCAGAGGGGGAGGCAGGAGGATGGATACACCCTGCGCCAGCAGTGGAGGCAGCAGGATGGATACACCCTGCGCCAGCGGGAGGCAGGAGGATGGATACACCCTGCGCCAGAGGGGGAGGCAGGAGGATGGATACACCCTGCGCCAGCGGGGAGGCAGGAGGATGGATACACCCTGCGCCAGCGGGGAGGCAGGAGGATGGATACACCCTGCGCCAGAGGGGAGGCAGGAGGATGGATACACCCTGCGCCAGCGGGGGAGGCAGGAGGATGGATACACCCTGCGCCAGAGGGGAGGCAGGAGGATGGATACACCCTGCGCCAGAGGAGGCAGGAGGATGGATACACCCTGCGCCAGCAGGGGAGGCAGGGATGGATACACCCTGCGCCAGCGGGGGGAGGCAGGAGGATGGATACACCCTGCGCCAGAGGGGAGGCAGGAGGATGGATACACCCTGCGCCAGCGGGGGGAGGCAGGAGGATGGATACACCCTGCGCCAGCGGGGGAGGCAGGAGGATGGATACACCCTGCGCCAGAGGGGAGGCAGGAGGATGGATACACCCTGCGCCAGCGGGGGAGGCAGGAGGATGGATACACCCTGCGCCAGAGGGAGGCAGGAGGATGGATACACCCTGCGCCAGTGGGGAGGCAGGAGGATGGATACACCCTGCGCCAGCGGGAGGCAGGAGGATGGATACACCCTGCGCCAGAGGGGAGGCAGGAGGATGGATACACCCTGCGCCAGCGGGGAGGCAGGAGGATGGATACACCCTGCGCCAGCGGGGAGGCAGGAGGATGGATACACCCTGCGCCAGAGGGGGAGGCAGGAGGATGGATACACCCTGCGCCAGCGGGGAGGCAGGAGGATGGATACACCCTGCGCCAGAGGGGGAGGCAGGAGGATGGATACACCCTGCGCCAGAGGAGGCAGGAGGATGGATACACCCTGCGCCAGCGGGAGGCAGGAGGATGGATACACCCTGCGCCAGCGGGGGAGGCAGGAGGATGGATACACCCTGCGCCAGCGGGGAGGCAGCAGGATGGATACACCCTGCGCCAGAGGGGGAGGCAGGAGGATGGATACACCCTGCGCCAGAGGGGAGGCAGGAGGATGGATACACCCTGCGCCTGCGGGGGAGGCAGGAGGATGGATACACCCTGCGCCAGCGGGGGAGGCAGGAGGATGGATACACCCTGCGCCAGCGGGGAGGCAGGAGGATGGATACACCCTGCGCCAGCAGGGGGAGGCAGCAGGATGGATACACCCTGCGCCAGAGGGGGGAGGCAGGAGGATGGATACACCCTGCGCCAGAGGGAGGCAGGAGGATGGATACACCCTGCGCCTGCGGGGGAGGCAGGAGGATGGATACACCCTGGGCCAGCGGGAGGCAGGAGGATGGATACACCCTGCGCCAGCGGGGAGGCAGGAGAATGGATACACCCTGCGCCAGCGGGGAGGCAGGAGGATGGATACACCTTGCGCCAGCAGGGAGGCAGCAGGATGGATACACCCTGCGCCAGAGGGGAGGCAGGAGGATGAATACACCCTGCGCCAGCGGGGAGGCAGGAGGATGGATACACCCTGCGCCAGAGGGAGGCAGGAGGATGGATACACCCTGCGCCAGCGGGAGGCAGGAGGATGGATACACCCTGCGCCAGCAGGGGAGGCAGGAGGATGGATACACCCTGCGCCAGAGGGGGAGGCAGGAGGATGGATACACCCTGCGCCAGAGGGGGAGGCAGGAGGATGGATACACCCTGCGCCTGCGGGAGGCAGGAGGATGGATACACCCTGGGCCAGCGGGGAGGCAGGAGGATGGATACACCCTGCGCCAGCGGGGAGGCAGGAGGATGGATACACCCTGCGCCAGCAGGAGGCAGCAGGATGGATACACCCTGCGCCAGAGGGGAGGCAGGAGGATGGATACACCCTGCGCCAGAGGGGAGGCAGGAGGATGGATACACCCTGCGCCTGCGGGAGGCAGGAGGATGGATACACCCTGGGCCAGCGGGGAGGCAGGAGGATGGATACACCCTGCGCCAGCGGGGGAGGCAGGAGAATGGATACACCCTGCGCCAGCGGGAGGCAGGAGGATGGATACACCTTGCGCCAGCAGGGGAGGCAGCAGGATGGATACACCCTGCGCCAGAGGGGAGGCAGGAGGATGGATACACCCTGCGCCAGCGGGGGAGGCAGGAGGATGGATACACCCTGCGCCAGAGGGGCGGCAGGAGGATGGATACACCCTGCGCCAGAGGGGGAGGCAGGAGGATGGATACACCCTGCGCCTGCGGGGGAGGCAGGAGGATGGATACACCCTGGGCCAGCGGGGGAGGCAGGAGGATGGATACACCCTGCGCCAGCGGGGGAGGCAGGAGGATGGATACACCCTGCGCCAGAGGGGAGGCAGCAGGATGGATACACCCTGCGCCAGAGGAGGCAGGAGGATGGATACACCCTGCGCCAGAGGGGGGGCAGGAGGATGGATACACCCTGCGCCTGCGGGGGGAGGCAGGAGGATGGATACACCCTGGGCCAGCGGGGGAGGCAGGAGGATGGATACACCCTGCGCCAGCGGGGAGGCAGGAGGATGGATACACCCTGCGCCAGAGGGGAGGCAGGAGGATGGATACACCCTGCGCCAGAGGGAGGCAGGAGGATGGATACACCCTGCGCCAGCGGGAGGCAGGAGGATGGATACACCCTGCGCCAGCGGGGGAGGCAGGAGGATGGATACACCCTGCGCCAGCAGGGAGGCAGCAGGATGGATACACCCTGCGCCAGAGGGGGAGGCAGGAGGATGGATACACCCTGCGCCAGAGGGGAGGCAGGAGGATGGATACACCCTGCGCCTGCGGGGGAGGCAGGAGGATGGATACACCCTGGGCCAGCGGGGAGGCAGGAGGATGGATACACCCTGCGCCAGCGGGAGGCAGGAGAATGGATACACCCTGCGCCAGCGGGGGAGGCAGGAGGATGGATACACCTTGCGCCAGCAGGGAGGCAGCAGGATGGATACACCCTGCGCCAGAGGGGGAGGCAGGAGGATGGATACACCCTGCGCCAGCGGGGGAGGCAGGAGGATGGATACACCCTGCGCCAGAGGGGAGGCAGGAGGATGGATACACCCTGCGCCAGCGGGAGGCAGGAGGATGGATACACCCTGCGCCAGAGGGGGAGGCAGGAGGATGGATACACCCTGCGCCAGCGGGAGGCAGGAGGATGGATACACCCTGCGCCAGCGGGGAGGCAGGAGGATGGATACACCCTGCGCCAGCAGGGGAGGCAGCAGGATGGATACACCCTGCGCCAGAGGGGTCGGCAGGAGGATGGATACACCCTGCGCCAGAGGGGAGGCAGGAGGATGGATACACCCTGCGCCTGCGGGGGAGGCAGGAGGATGGATACACCCTGGGCCAGCGGGGGAGGCAGGAGGATGGATACACCCTGCGCCAGCGGGGGAGGCAGGAGGATGGATACACCCTGCGCCAGCAGGGGAGGCAGCAGGATGGATACACCCTGCGCCAGAGGGAGGCAGGAGGATGGATACACCCTGCGCCAGAGGGGGAGGCAGGAGGATGGATACACCCTGCGCCTGCGGGGAGGCAGGAGGATGGATACACCCTGGGCCAGCGGGGAGGCAGGAGGATGGATACACCCTGCGCCAGCGGGGGAGGCAGGAGAATGGATACACCCTGCGCCAGCGGGGGAGGCAGGAGGATGGATACACCTTGCGCCAGCAGGGAGGCAGCAGGATGGATACACCCTGCGCCAGAGGGGAGGCAGGAGGATGGATACACCCTGCGCCAGCGGGGGAGGCAGGAGGATGGATACACCCTGCGCCAGAGGGGGCGGCAGGAGGATGGATACACCCTGCGCCAGAGGGGGAGGCAGGAGGATGGATACACCCTGCGCCTGCGGGGGAGGCAGGAGGATGGATACACCCTGGGCCAGCGGGGGAGGCAGGAGGATGGATACACCCTGCGCCAGCGGGGGAGGCAGGAGGATGGATACACCCTGCGCCAGCAGGGGAGGCAGCAGGATGGATACACCCTGCGCCAGAGGGGGAGGCAGGAGGATGGATACACCCTGCGCCAGAGGGGGAGGCAGGAGGATGGATACACCCTGCGCCTGCGGGGGAGGCAGGAGGATGGATACACCCTGGGCCAGCGGGGGAGGCAGGAGGATGGATACACCCTGCGCCAGCGGGGGAGGCAGGAGAATGGATACACCCTGCGCCAGCGGGGGAGGCAGGAGGATGGATACACCTTGCGCCAGCAGGGGAGGCAGCAGGATGGATACACCCTGCGCCAGAGGGGGAGGCAGGAGGATGGATACACCCTGCGCCAGCGGGGGGGCAGGGGGATGGATACACCCTGCGCCAGCGGGGGGAGGCAGGAGGATGGATACACCCTGCGCCAGCAGGGGAGGCAGCAGGATGGATACACCCTGCGCCAGAGGGGGAGGCAGGAGGATGGATACACCCTGCGCCAGAGGGGGAGGCAGGAGGATGGATACACCCTGCGCCTGCGGGGGAGGCAGGAGGATGGATACACCCTGGGCCAGCGAGGGAGGCAGGAGGATGGATACACCCTGCGCCTGCGGGGGAGGCAGGAGGATGGATACACCCTGGGCCAGCGAGGGAGGCAGGAGGATGGATACACCCTGCGCCAGCGGGGGAGGCAGGAGAATGGATACACCCTGCGCCAGCGGGGGAGGCAGGAGGATGGATACACCCTGCGCCAGCAGGGGAGGCAGCAGGATGGATACACCCTGCGCCAGAGGGGGAGGCAGGAGGATGGATACACCCTGCGCCAGCGGGGGAGGCAGGAGGATGGATACACCCTGCGCCAGAGGGGGAGGCAGGAGGATGGATACACCCTGCGCCAGCGGGGGAGGCAGGAGGATGGATACACCCTGCGCCAGAGGGGGAGGCAGGAGGATGGATACACCCTGCGCCTGCGGGGGGAGGCAGGAGGATGGATACACCCTGGGCCAGCGGGGGAGGCAGGAGGATGGATACACCCTGCGCCAGAGGGGGAGGCAGGAGGATGGATACACCCTGCGCCAGCAGGGGAGGCAGCAGGATGGATACACCCTGCGCCAGCGGGGGAGGCAGGAGGATGGATACACCCTGCGCCAGAGGGGAGGCAGGAGGATGGATACACCCTCCGCCAGCGGGGGAGGCAGGAGGATGGATACACCCTGCGCCAGCGGGGAGGCAGGAGGATGGATACACCCTGCGCCAGCGGGGAGGCAGGAGAATGGATACACCCTGCGCCAGCGGGAGGCAGGAGGATGGATACACCCTGCGCCAGCAGGGAGGCAGCAGGATGGATACACCCTGCGCCAGAGGGGGAGGCAGGAGGATGGATACACCCTGCGCCAGCGGGGGAGGCAGGAGGATGGATACACCCTGCACCAGCGGGGGAGGCAGGAGGAAGGATACACCGTGCGCCAGCGGGGGAGGCAGGAGGATGGATACACCCTGCGCCAGCGGGGGAGGCAGGAGGATGAATACACCCTGCGCCAGCGGGGGAGGCAGGAGGATGGATACACCCTGCGCCAGCGGGGGAGGCAGGAGGATGGATACACCCTGCGCCAGCGGGGAAGGCAGGAGGATGGATACACTCTGCACCAGCGGGGAAGGCAGGAGGATGGATACACCCTGCAGCCAGGGAGTCGTCAATGTACCTTTCCATCGCCTTGGTCTCCGGACACGACAGGGAATAAACATGCCCCCGATGTGGTGTAGTGCCCGGGAGAATGTCGCTAACGCAGTCGTAGGGCCGATGCAGAGGAAGTGATGTGGAACGGGCCTTGTTGAAAACGCCAGCGGGGGAGGCAGGAGAATGGATACACCCTGCGCCAGCGGGGGAGGCAGGAGGATGGATACACCTTGCGCCAGCAGGGGAGGCAGCAGGATGGATACACCCTGCGCCAGAGGGGGAGGCAGGAGGATGGATACACCCTGCGCCAGCGGGGGAGGCAGGAGGATGGATACACCCTGCGCCAGCGGGAGGCAGGAGGATGGATACACCCTGCGCCAGCAGGGGGAGGCAGCAGGATGGATACACCCTGCGCCAGAGGGGGAGGCAGGAGGATGGATACACCCTGCGCCAGAGGGGGAGGCAGGAGGATGGATACACCCTGCGCCTGCGGGGGAGGCAGGAGGATGGATACACCCTGGGCCAGCGAGGGAGGCAGGAGGATGGATACACCCTGCGCCAGCGGGGAGGCAGGAGAATGGATACACCCTGCGCCAGCGGGGGAGGCAGGAGGATGGATACACCCTGCGCCAGCAGGGGAGGCAGCAGGATGGATACACCCTGCGCCAGAGGGGGAGGCAGGAGGATGGATACACCCTGCGCCAGCGGGGGAGGCAGGAGGATGGATACACCCTGCGCCAGAGGGGGAGGCAGGAGGATGGATACACCCTGCGCCAGCGGGGAGGCAGGAGGATGGATACACCCTGCACCAGCGGGGGGGCAGGAGGATGGATACACCCTGCGCCAGCAGGGGAGGCAGCAGGATGGATACACCCTGCGCCAGAGGGGGAGGCAGGAGGATGGATACACCCTGCGCCAGAGGGGGAGGCAGGAGGATGGATACACCCTGCGCCTGCGGGGGAGGCAGGAGGATGGATACACCCTGGGCCAGCGGGGGAGGCAGGAGGATGGATACACCCTGCGCCAGAGGGGGAGGCAGGAGGATGGATACACCCTGCGCCAGCAGGGGAGGCAGCAGGATGGATACACCCTGCGCCAGCGGGGGAGGCAGGAGGATGGATACACCCTGCGCCAGAGGGGGAGGCAGGAGGATGGATACACCCTGCGCCAGCGGGGGAGGCAGGAGGATGGATACACCCTGCGCCAGAGGGGGAGGCAGGAGGATGGATACACCCTGCGCCAGCGGGGGAGGCAGGAGGATGGATACACCCTGCGCCAGCGGGGGAGGCAGGAGGATGGATACACCCTGCGCCAGCGGGGAAGGCAGGAGGATGGATACACTCTGCACCAGCGGGGAAGGCAGGAGGATGGATACACCCTGCAGCCAGGGAGTCGTCAATGTACCTTTCCATCGCCTTGGTCTCCGGACACGACAGGGAATAAACATGCCCCCGATGTGGTGTAGTGCCCGGGAGAATGTCGCTAACGCAGTCGTAGGGCCGATGCAGAGGAAGTGATGTGGAACGGGCCTTGTTGAAAACCACCTGGAGGTCATGGTAGTCAGCGGGAACGGCGGAGAGGCACGAGGCTTTTCCCAAGCCCGCAGGATGATGTCCCAGGGCAGGCTGCTCCGACTTCAGGCAATGAGCGTGGCAGAACGGGCTCCAACCCTTGATAGAACCAACAGTCCAGTCAATAAGGGGATTGTGCCTCTGGAGCCATGAAAACCCCCAAACTACGGGTACCTTAGGAGATTCAATGAGCAGAAATAGCATGGACTGACCTGTGGTTACCTGACACAGATTGATAGGAACCTTATTGTGGGTGACTCTGCCAATAGAGCGCCCATCCAGCGCTCTGATGTCCATGGGAATGGAGAGGGATTGAAAGGGGATTCCCAACTCCAACACCAGGGTAGTGTCCATAAAACTCTCGTCCAGCCCCAGAGTCAATGAGTACCCGGAGACGTTTTGACCTGTCACCCCACAGAAAGGACGGCATGGAGAGGCGTACGAGTAATGGTAGATTGGAAATTCTCTGTATGGCCCACCAGCGTACAGTGCCTTGCGAAAGTATTCGGCCCCCTTGAACTTTGCGACCTTTTGCCACATTTCAGGCTTCAAACATAAAGATATAAAACTGCATTTTTTTTGTGAAGAATCAACAACAAGTGGGACACAATCATGAAGTGGAACGACATTTATTGGATATTTCAAACTTTTTTAACAAATCAAAAACTGAAAAATTGGGCGTGCAAAATTATTCAGCCCCTTTACTTTCAGTGCAGCAAACTCTCTCCAGAAGTTCAGTGAGGATCTCTGAATGATCCAATGTTGACCTAAATGACTAATGATGATAAATACAATCCACCTGTGTGTAATCAAGTCTCCGTATAAATGCACCTGCACTGTGATAGTCTCAGAGGTCCGTTAAAAGCGCAGAGAGCATCATGAAGAACAAGGAACACACCAGGCAGGTCCGAGATACTGTTGTGAAGAAGTTTAAAGCCGGATTTGGATACAAAAAGATTTCCCAAGCTTTAAACATCCCAAGGAGCACTGTGCAAGCGATAATATTGAAATGGAAGGAGTATCAGACCACTGCAAATCTAACAAGACCTGGCCGTCCCTCTAAACTTTCAGCTCATACAAGGAGAAGACTGATCAGAGATGCAGCCAAGAGGCCCATGATCACTCTGGATGAACTGCAGAGATCTACAGCTGAGGTGGGAGACTCTGTCCATAGGACAACAATCAGTCGTATATTGCACAAATCTGGCCTTTATGGAAGAGTGACAAGAAGAAAGCCATTTCTTAAAGATATCCATAAAAAGTGTTGTTTAAAGTTTGCCACAAGCCACTTGGGAGACACACCAAACATGTGGAAGAAGGTGCTCTGGTCAGATGAAACCAAAATTGAACTTTTTGGCAACAATGCAAAACGTTATGTTTAGCGTAAAAGCAACACAGCTCATCACCCTGAACACACACCATCCCCACTGTCAAACATGGCGGTGGCAGCATCATGGTTTGGGCCTGCTTTTCTTCAGCAGGGACAGGGAAGATGGTTAAAATTGATGGGAAGATGGATGGAGCCAAATACAGGACCATTCTGGAAGAAAACCTGATGGAGTCTGCAAAAGACCTGAGACTGGGACGGAGATTTGTCTTCCAACAAGACAATGATCCAAAACATAAAGCAAAATCTACAATGTAATGGTTCAAAAATAAACATATCCAGGTGTTAGAATGGCCAAGTCAAAGTCCAGACCTGAATCCAATCGAGAATCTGTGGAAAGAACTGAAAACTGCTGTTCACAAATGCTCTCCATCCAACCTCACTGAGCTCGAGCTGTTTTGCAAGGAGGAATGGGAAAAAATGTCAGTCTCTCGATGTGCAAAACTGATAGAGACATACCCCAAGCGACTTACAGCTGTAACCGCAGCAAAAGGTGGCGCTACAAAATATTAACTTATGGGGGCTGAATAATTTTGCACGCTCAATTTTTCAGTTTTTGATTTGTTAAAAAAGTTTGAAATATCCAATAAATGTCTTTCCACTGCATGATTGTGTCCCACTTGTTGTTGATTCTTCACAAATAAATACAGTTTTATATCTTTATGTTTGAAGCCTGAAATGTGGCAAAAGGTCGCAAAGTTCAAGGGGGCCGAATACTTTCGCAAGGCACTGTACTTATTGATGAGCCTGGTCTTTTTTTATTTATTACTATTTATTTTTTTAACCTTTATTTAACTAGGCAAGTCAGTTAAGAACAAATTCTTATTTTCAATGACGGCCTAGAAATAGTGGGTTAACTGCCTCGTTCAGGGGCAGAACGACAGCATTGTACCTTGTCAGCTCGGGGCTTGAACTTGCAACCTTCTGGTTACGAGTCCAATGCTCTAACCACTAGGCTAACCTGCCACCCCAATGGACACGTAGAAATATAATGACCTGTAGTTCTACAACACAGACAGATCTTGGTGTTCAGTCTGCGTAAACATTTGGCAAGGGACTCGGGTAACCTCAGATTCTCTCAGTAATGTAGATGCCGGGGATCTCCCTCCTATGTTCCCGTAGCCGCCAATCGATCCATATGGTCAAGGCTATGAGAGAGTCGAGATCCATGGTCAGCTCCCGGGCTGCGAGCTCATCTTTAACCTCCTCTGATAATCCATGAAGGAACATGTCGAACAGGGATTCAGGGTTCCAGGCACTCTCAGCGATCAACGTGTGGTTATCGACCACAAAGTCTGCCACACTATGGGAGTCTTGGCGTAGTAGGAGTAGTTTCTGAGCAGCCTCTCTCCTGGACAACGGATAATCTAACATCTTATTTACCTCTGCCATGAACTCCTCCAGACTGAAGCACACAGTGGATTGTTGCTCCCACACCGCCGTAGCCCAGACGAGAGCCGCCCCGGATATTAGCGTTATAAGGTATGCTAACTTCGAGAGGTCCGAGGGAAAAGAAGAGGGCTGCAGCTCAAAGATGAGGGAGCACTGGGAGAGAAATGCCCGACAAGTTCCTGAATCTCCAGCGTAGTGCTACGGAGGAGGTAAGCAGGGGTCTCGGGAAGCCGGGTTGGGCTGGGGAGATGCGCTGCTGATAGCGGGGTTACTAAGAGGCTGGCTGGTTACTGTTGTGGCTGCCTAATAGACAATCCAAGGAATTGCTCCGGCAATGTATTGAAAGTGAGGTCATGGCGTTCCTCCAAGGTCTGGAATCCTTCCATAAGATTTTGAAGTAACTCATCGTGTCTTTCAATGGTGGCTCCTTGGGAGGAGCCGGGCGTTACGGAGCTGGTCCGAGTCAGCTGGGTCAGTTATGGCCAGTTTGTACTAACACGACTCAGGATAAGACCCAGATGCAGACACAGGAGGTAGACAGTTTGAATTTCAGATGTTTGTACAAAACAAGGGGCAGGCAAATGGCAGGTCAAGGGCAGGCAGAGGTCAGTAATTCAATGCAGGGTCAATCGGGGACAGAACGGCAGAGTCACGGCAGGCAGAAGGGTCAGAACCAGGAGGATGAGAAAACAGAAACTATTGGAAAACGGGAAAACACTCTGTTAAGACTTGACAAGACAAGACGAACTGGCAGCAGACCAACAGAAAACGCAGGTATGCAGACATGCACCGGTACTTTGTCTTAATAAAAGACATGCACCGGAACTTTGGCTTTAAAGACATGCTCTGGTACTTTGGCTTTAAAGACATGCTCTGATACTTTGGCTTTAAAGACATGCATAGCATTGCCTTTAAATTGTTTAACTTGGGGCAAACGTTTCAGGTAGACTTCCACAAGCTTCCCACAATAATTTGGGTGAACTTTGGCCCATTACTCTTGACAAAGCTGGTGTAACTGAGTCAGGTTTGTAGGCCTCCTTGCTCGCACATGCTTTTTCAGTTCTTCCCACACATTTTCTACGGGATTGAAGTCAGGGCTTTGTGATGGCCACTCCAATACCTTGACTTTGTTGTCCTTAATTAAGCCATTTTGCCACAACTTTGGAAGTATGCTTAGGGTCATTGTCTATTTGGAAGACCCATTTGCGACCAAGCTTTCACTTCCTGACTGATGTCTTGAGATGTTGCTTCAATGTAGCCACATCATTTTCTCTCCTCATGAAGCCATCTATTTTGTGAATTTCACCAGTCCCTCTTGCAGCAAAGCACCCCAATAACATGATGCTGCCACCCCCGTGCATCACGGTTGGGATGGTGTTCTTCGGCTTGCACGCCTCCCCCTTTGTCCTCCTAATATAACGATGGTCATTATGGCTAAACAGTTCTACTTTTGTTTCATCAGACCAGAGGACATTTCTCCAAAAAGTACGATCGTTGTCCCCATGTGCAGTTGCAAACCGTAGTCTGGCTTTTTTATGGTGTTTTTGGAGCAGTGGCTTCTTCCTTGCTGATCGGCCTTTCAGGTTTTGTCGATATAGGACTCGTTTTACTGTGGAAATAGATACTTTTGTTCCTGTTTCCTCCAGCATCTTCACAAGGTCTGTTTGCACTTTTTGCACCAAAGTACGTTCATCTCTAGGAGACAGAACGCGTCTCCTTCCTGAGCGGTATGACGGCTGCGTGGTCCCATGGTGTTTATACTTGCGTACTATTGTTTGTACAGATGAACGTGGTACCTTCAGGCGTTTGGAAATTGCTCCCAAGGATGAACCAGACTTGTGGAGGTCTACAATTGTTTTTCTGAGGTCTTGGCTGATTTCTTTTGATTTTCCCATGATGTCAAGCGAAGAGGCACTGAGTTTGAAGGTAGGCCTTGAAATACATCCACAGGTACACCTCCAATTGACTCTAATTATGTCAATTAGCCTATCAGAAGCGTCTAAAGCCATGACATCATTTTCTGAAATCTTCCAATCTGTTTAAAGGCACAGTCAACTTTGTGTATGTAAAACTTCTGACCCACTGGAATTGTGAATTATAAGTTAAATAATCTGTCTGCAAACAATTGTTGGAAAAATGTATTGTGTCATGCACATAGTATACACTGTATATCCTAACCGACTATAGTTGACTATACAAACTATAGTTTGTTTAACAAGAAATTTGTGAAGTGGTTGAAAAACAAGTTTTAATGATTCCAACCTAAGTGTACGTAAACTTCCGACTTTAACTGTTAGTACAGAGGGGATAATGGGGGAAAATGGGAGACACCTGGTGGGGGTTGGAGACAATCACAAGACCTGGTGAAACAGATCAGGGTGTGACACACATTTTAAACTTAGTAATACGTTTGTTACAGTACATCATTTTCCACTCAAAGTAATCATTCCTTCTTGTGTGGTTGGTTGAAGAATGGGTAGCTGTAGGTGGGGGATGTATAAAGAGATCCATCACAGCCAACGACAGAATTCATAAACAAGCCCTCGACCCCTCTTCTTCCCATCCCCTCACAAAGGGAATAAATACTGCCTTTCAAGTTATTATTTTTATATTTAAAAAAAAATCTTTATTCATCCAGGTACTCATTGAGATAAAAAAAGAATAATTCAAGAGAGACCTGGTTAATTCTATGACATGCTTGGAGCGTTCGATTCTGGAGGAGCTGTCTCTTTACTCAGACAGACCAAATGCATGTCCGTATCAGCAGTGTTTGTCAAGGTTTCCTTTGATTAGTGTATGAGGCTCTTTTCAGAGAGGGATGGTGACTCAGACGGTACTCAGAGAAGTGAAGATGTAGTCCTGCGCCCCCTCGCCCTCCTGCGCCCCCTCGTTCTCCTACTCTCCTTCGCTCTCCTCCTTGTCGCATGGACCCAGCGAGATTTTCACAAACTCATAGCATGATCACAGCTCCATCGAAGTCTATATGTTTTGTAGTATCTGTATAAAGAGTGGCATTAGGCTGTATGAGAGTTATGAGTCATTAATTCAGTCCACCTCCATGCATTGCCATGTCCAGCAGCTTACTGAAAGTGCTGTTTATGAGAGTGTTGCTGCTGTCCTGTGTGAGTACTGAAAGCGCTGTTTAGGAGAGTGTGCTGCTGTCCTGTGTGAGTACTGAAAGTGCTGTTTAGGAGAGTGTGCTGCTGTCCTATGTGAGTACTGAAAGTGCTGTTTATGAGAGTGTGCTGCTGTCCTGTGTGAGTACTGAAAATGCTGTTTATGAGAGTGTGCTGCTGTCCTGTGTGAGTACTGAAAGCGCTGTTTAGGAGAGTGTGCTGCTGTCCTGTGTGAGTACTGAAAGTGCTGTTTAGGAGAGTGTGCTGCTGTCCTATGTGAGTACTGAAAGTGCTGTTTATGAGAGTGTGCTGCTGTCCTGTGTGAGTACTGAAAATGCTGTTTATGAGAGTGTGCTGCTGTCCTATGTGAGTACTGAAAGTGCTGTTTATGAGAGTGTGCTGCTGTCCTATGTGAGTACTGAAAATGCTGTTTATGAGAGTGTGCTGCTGTCCTGTGTGAGTACTGAAAGTGCTGTTTAGGAGAGTGTGCTGCTGTCCTGTGTGAGTACTGAAAGTGCTGTTTATGAGAGTGTGCTGCTGTCCTATGTGAGTACTGAAAATGCTGTTTATGAGAGTGTGCTGCTGTCCTATGTGAGTACTGAAAGTGCTGTTTATGAGAGTGTGCTGCTGTCCTATGTGAGTACTGAAAGTGCTGTTTAGGAGAGTGTGCTGCTGTCCTGTGTGAGTACTGAAAATGCTGTTTATGAGAGTGTGCTGCTGTCCTATGTGAGTACTGAAAGTGCTGTTTATGAGAGTGTGCTGCTGTCCTGTGTGAGTACTGAAAGTGCTGTTTAGGAGAGTGTGCTGCTGTCCTGTGTGAGTACTGAAAGTGCTGTTTATGAGAGTGTGCTGCTGTCCTGTGTGAGTACTGAAAGCGCTGTTTAGGAGAGTGTGCTGCTGTCCTGTGTGAGTACTGAAAATGCTGTTTATGAGAGTGTGCTGCTGTCCTGTGTGAGTACTGAAAGCGCTGTTTAGGAGAGTGTGCTGCTGTCCTGTGTGAGTACTGAAAGTGCTGTTTAGGAGAGTGTGCTGCTGTCCTATGTGAGTACTGAAAGTGCTGTTTATGAGAGTGTGCTGCTGTCCTGTGTGAGTACTGAAAATGCTGTTTATGAGAGTGTGCTGCTGTCCTGTGTGAGTACTGAAAGTGCTGTTTATGAGAGTGTGCTGCTGTCCTATGTGAGTACTGAAAATGCTGTTTATGAGAGTGTGCTGCTGTCCTGTGTGAGTACTGAAAATGCTGTTTATGAGAGTGTGCTGCTGTCCTATGTGAGTACTGAAAGTGCTGTTTATGAGAGTGTGCTGCTGTCCTGTGTGAGTACTGAAAGTGCTGTTTATGAGAGTGTGCTGCTGTCCTATGTGAGTACTGAAAATGCTGTTTATGAGAGTGTGCTGCTGTCCTGTGTGAGTACTGAAAATGCTGTTTATGAGAGTGTGCTGCTGTCCTATGTGAGTACTGAAAGTGCTGTTTATGAGAGTGTGCTGCTGTCCTGTGTGAGTACTGAAAGTGCTGTTTAGAAGAGTGTGCTGCTGACCTGTGTGAGTACTGAAAGTGCTGTTTATGAGAGTGTGCTGCTGTCCTGTGTGAGTACTGAAAGCGCTGTTTAGGAGAGTGTGCTGCTGTCCTGTGTGAGTACTGAAAGCGCTGTTTAGGAGAGTGTGCTGCTGTCCTGTGTGAGTACTGAAAGTGCTGTTTAGGAGAGTGTGCTGCTGTCCTATGTGAGTACTGAAAGTGCTGTTTATGAGAGTGTGCTGCTGTCCTGTGTGAGTACTGAAAGCGCTGTTTAGGAGAGTGTGCTGCTGTCCTGTGTGAGTACTGAAAATGCTGTTTATGAGAGTGTGCTGCTGTCCTGTGTGAGTACTGAAAGCGCTGTTTAGGAGAGTGTGCTGCTGTCCTGTGTGAGTACTGAAAGTGCTGTTTAGGAGAGTGTGCTGCTGTCCTATGTGAGTACTGAAAGTGCTGTTTATGAGAGTGTGCTGCTGTCCTGTGTGAGTACTGAAAATGCTGTTTATGAGAGTGTGCTGCTGTCCTATGTGAGTACTGAAAGTGCTGTTTATGAGAGTGTGCTGCTGTCCTATGTGAGTACTGAAAATGCTGTTTATGAGAGTGTGCTGCTGTCCTGTGTGAGTACTGAAAGTGCTGTTTAGGAGAGTGTGCTGCTGTCCTGTGTGAGTACTGAAAGTGCTGTTTATGAGAGTGTGCTGCTGTCCTATGTGAGTACTGAAAATGCTGTTTATGAGAGTGTGCTGCTGTCCTATGTGAGTACTGAAAGTGCTGTTTATGAGAGTGTGCTGCTGTCCTATGTGAGTACTGAAAGTGCTGTTTAGGAGAGTGTGCTGCTGTCCTGTGTGAGTACTGAAAATGCTGTTTATGAGAGTGTGCTGCTGTCCTATGTGAGTACTGAAAGTGCTGTTTATGAGAGTGTGCTGCTGTCCTGTGTGAGTACTGAAAGTGCTGTTTAGGAGAGTGTGCTGCTGTCCTGTGTGAGTACTGAAAGTGCTGTTTATGAGAGTGTGCTGCTGTCCTATGTGAGTACTGAAAATGCTGTTTATGAGAGTGTGCTGCTGTCCTATGTGAGTACTGAAAATGCTGTTTATGAGAGTGTGCTGCTGTCCTATGTGAGTACTGAAAGTGCTGTTTATGAGAGTGTGCTGCTGTCCTATGTGAGTACTGAAAGTGCTGTTTAGGAGAGTGTGCTGCTGTCCTGTGTGAGTACTGAAAATGCTGTTTATGAGAGTGTGCTGCTGTCCTATGTGCGTACTGAAAGTGCTGTTTATGAGAGCGTGCTGCTGTCCTATGTCTGAAAGTGCTGTTTATGTGCTGCTGTCCTGTGTGAGTACTGAAAGTGCTGTTTATGAGAGTGTGCTGCTGTCCTATGTGAGTACTGAAAGTGCTGTTTAGGAGAGTGTGCTGCTGTCCTGTGTGAGTACTGAAAATGCTGTTTATGAGAGTGTGCTGCTGTCCTATGTGAGTACTGAAAGTGCTGTTTAGGAGAGTGTGCTGCTGTCCTGTGTAAGTACTGAAAGTGCTGTTTATGAGAGAGTGCTGCTGTCCTGTGTGAGTACTGAAAATGCTGTTTATGAGAGTGTGCTGCTGTCCTATGTGAGTACTGAAAGTGCTGTTTAGGAGAGTGTGCTGCTGTCCTGTGTGAGTACTGAAAGTGCTGTTTATGAGAGTGTGCTGCTGTCCTGTGTGAGTACTAGAAGTGCTGTTTATGAGAGTGTGCTGCTGTCCTATGTGAGTACTGAAAGTGCTGTTTAGGAGAGTGTGCTGCTGTCCTGTGTGAGTACTGAAAATGCTGTTTATGAGAGTGTGCTGCTGTCCTATGTGAGTACTGAAAGTGCTGTTTAGGAGAGTGTGCTGTGTTAGTACTGAAAATGCTGTTTATGAGTGTGCTGCTGTCCTATGTGAGTACTGAAAGTGCTGTTTAGGAGAGTGTGCTGCTGTCCTGTGTGAGTACTGAAAGTGCTGTTTATGAGAGTGTGCTGCTGTCCTATGTGAGTACTGAAAATGCTGTTTATGAGAGTGTGCTGCTGTCCTATGTGAGTACTGAAAGTGCTGTTTATGAGAGTGTGCTGCTGTCCTATGTGAGTACTGAAAGTGCTGTTTAGGAGAGTGTGCTGCTGTCCTGTGTAAGTACTGAAAATGCTGTTTATGAGAGTGTGCTGCTGTCCTATGTGAGTACTGAAAGTGCTGTTTAGGAGAGTGTGCTGCTGTCCTGTGTAAGTACTGAAAGTGCTGTTTATGAGAGAGTGCTGCTGTCCTGTGTGAGTACTGAAAATGCTGTTTATGAGAGTGTGCTGCTGTCCTATGTGAGTACTGAAAGTGCTGTTTAGGAGAGTGTGCTGCTGTCCTGTGTGAGTACTGAAAGTGCTGTTTATGAGAGTGTGCTGCTGTCCTGTGTGAGTACTGAAAGTGCTGTTTATGAGAGTGTGCTGCTGTCCTATGTGAGTACTGAAAGTGCTGTTTAGGAGAGTGTGCTGCTGTCCTGTGTGAGTACTGAAAATGCTGTTTATGAGAGTGTGCTGCTGTCCTATGTGAGTACTGAAAGTGCTGTTTATGAGAGTGTGCTGCTGTCCTATGTGAGTACTGAAAGTGCTATTTAGGAGAGTGTGCTGCTGTCCTGTGTGAGTACTGAAAGTGCTGTTTATGAGAGTGTGCTGCTGTCCTGTGTGAGTACTGAAAGTGCTGTTTATGAGAGTGTGCTGCTGTCCTATGTGAGTACTGAAAGTGCTGTTTATGAGAGTGTGCTGCTGTCCTATGTGAGTACTGAAAGTGCTGTTTAGGAGAGTGCTGCTGTCCTGTGTGAGTACTGAAAGTGCTGTTTATGAGAGTGTGCTGCTGTCCTATGTGAGTACTGAAAATGCTGTTTATGAGAGTGTGCTGCTGTCCTATGTGAGTACTGAAAGTGCTGTTTATGAGAGTGTGCTGCTGTCCTATGTGAGTACTGAAAGTGCTGTTTAGGAGAGTGTGCTGCTGTCCTGTGTGAGTACTGAAAATGCTGTTTATGAGAGTGTGCTGCTGTCCTATGTGAGTACTGAAAATGCTGTTTATGAGAGTGTGCTGCTGTCCTATGTGAGTACTGAAAGTGCTGTTTAGGAGAGTGTGCTGCTGTCCTGTGTAAGTACTGAAAGTGCTGTTTATGAGAGTGTGCTGCTGTCCTGTGTGAGTACTGAAAATGCTGTTTATGAGAGTGTGCTGCTGTCCTATGTGAGTACTGAAAGTGCTGTTTAGGAGAGTGTGCTGCTGTCCTGTGTGAGTACTGAAAGTGCTGTTTATGAGAGTGTGCTGCTGTCCTGTGTGAGTACTGAAAGTGCTGTTTATGAGAGTGTGCTGCTGTCCTATGTGAGTACTGAAAGTGCTGTTTAGGAGAGTGTGCTGCTGTCCTGTGTGAGTACTGAAAATGCTGTTTATGAGAGTGTGCTGCTGTCCTATGTGAGTACTGAAAGTGCTGTTTAGGAGAGTGTGCTGCTGTCCTGTGTGAGTACTGAAAGTGCTGTTTATGAGAGTGTGCTGCTGTCCTATGTGAGTACTGAAAATGCTGTTTATGAGAGTGTGCTGCTGTCCTATGTGAGTGCTGAAAGTGCTGTTTATGAGAGTGTGCTGCTGTCCTATGTGAGTACTGAAAGTGCTGTTTAGGAGAGTGTGCTGCTGTCCTGTGTGAGTACTGAAAGTGCTGTTTATGAGAGTGTGCTGCTGTCCTGTGTGAGTACTGAAAGTGCTGTTTATGAGAGTGTGCTGCTGTCCTATGTGAGTACTGAAAATGCTGTTTATGAGAGTGTGCTGCTGTCCTATGTGAGTACTGAAAGTGCTGTTTATGAGAGTGTGCTGCTGTCCTATGTGAGTACTGAAAGTGCTGTTTAGGAGAGTGTGCTGCTGTCCTGTGTGAGTACTGAAAATGCTGTTTATGAGAGTGTGCTGCTGTCCTATGTGAGTACTGAAAGTGCTGTTTAGGAGAGTGTGCTGCTGTCCTGTGTAAGTACTGAAAGTGCTGTTTATGAGAGTGTGCTGCTGTCCTGTGTGAGTACTGAAAATGCTGTTTATGAGAGTGTGCTGCTGTCCTATGTGAGTACTGAAAGTGCTGTTTAGGAGAGTGTGCTGCTGTCCTGTGTGAGTACTGAAAGTGCTGTTTATGAGAGTGTGCTGCTGTCCTGTGTGAGTACTGAAAGTGCTGTTTATGAGAGTGTGCTGCTGTCCTATGTGAGTACTGAAAGTGCTGTTTAGGAGAGTGTGCTGCTGTCCTGTGTGAGTACTGAAAATGCTGTTTATGAGAGTGTGCTGCTGTCCTATGTGAGTACTGAAAGTGCTGTTTAGGAGAGTGTGCTGCTGTCCTGTGTGAGTACTGAAAGTGCTGTTTATGAGAGTGTGCTGCTGTCCTGTGAGTACTGAAAATGCTGTTTATGAGAGTGTGCTGCTGTCCTATGTGAGTACTGAAAGTGCTGTTTATGAGAGTGTGCTGCTGTCCTATGTGAGTACTGAAAGTGCTGTTTAGGAGAGTGTGCTGCTGTCCTGTGTGAGTACTGAAAGTGCTGTTTATGAGAGTGTGCTGCTGTCCTATGTGAGTACTGAAAATGCTGTTTATGAGAGTGTGCTGCTGTCCTATGTGAGTACTGAAAGTGCTGTTTATGAGAGTGTGCTGCTGTCCTATGTGAGTACTGAAAGTGCTGTTTAGGAGAGTGTGCTGCTGTCCTGTGTGAGTACTGAAAATGCTGTTTATGAGAGTGTGCTGCTGTCCTATGTGAGTACTGAAAGTGCTGTTTATGAGAGTGTGCTGCTGTCCTGTGTGAGTACTGAAAGTGCTGTTTAGGAGAGTGTGCTGCTGTCCTGTGTGAGTACTGAAAGTGCTGTTTATGAGAGTGTGCTGCTGTCCTATGTGAGTACTGAAAATGCTGTTTATGAGAGTGTGCTGCTGTCCTATGTGAGTACTGAAAATGCTGTTTATGAGAGTGTGCTGCTGTCCTATGTGAGTACTGAAAGTGCTGTTTATGAGAGTGTGCTGCTGTCCTATGTGAGTACTGAAAGTGCTGTTTAGGAGAGTGTGCTGCTGTCCTGTGTGAGTACTGAAAATGCTGTTTATGAGAGTGTGCTGCTGTCCTATGTGAGTACTGAAAGTGCTGTTTATGAGAGTGTGCTGCTGTCCTATGTGAGTACTGAAAGTGCTGTTTATGAGAGCGTGCTGCTGTCCTGTGTGAGTACTGAAAGTGCTGTTTATGAGAGTGTGCTGCTGTCCTATGTGAGTACTGAAAGTGCTGTTTAGGAGAGTGTGCTGCTGTCCTGTGTGAGTACTGAAAATGCTGTTTATGAGAGTGTGCTGCTGTCCTATGTGAGTACTGAAAGTGTTGTTTAGGAGAGTGTGCTGCTGTCCTGTGTAAGTACTGAAAGTGCTGTTTATGAGAGTGTGCTGCTGTCCTGTGTGAGTACTGAAAATGCTGTTTATGAGAGTGTGCTGCTGTCCTATGTGAGTACTGAAAGTGCTGTTTAGGAGAGTGTGCTGCTGTCCTGTGTGAGTACTGAAAGTGCTGTTTATGAGAGTGTGCTGCTGTCCTGTGTGAGTCCTGAAAGTGCTGTTTATGAGAGTGTGCTGCTGTCCTATGTGAGTACTGAAAGTGCTGTTTAGGAGAGTGTGCTGCTGTCCTGTGTGAGTACTGAAAATGCTGTTTATGAGAGTGTGCTGCTGTCCTATGTGAGTACTGAAAGTGCTGTTTAGGAGAGTGTGCTGCTGTCCTGTGTGAGTACTGAAAGTGCTGTTTATGAGAGTGTGCTGCTGTCCTATGTGAGTACTGAAAATGCTGTTTATGAGAGTGTGCTGCTGTCCTATGTGAGTACTGAAAGTGCTGTTTATGAGAGTGTGCTGCTGTCCTATGTGAGTACTGAAAGTGCTGTTTAGGAGAGTGTGCTGCTGTCCTGTGTGAGTACTGAAAGTGCTGTTTATGAGAGTGTGCTGCTGTCCTGTGTGAGTACTGAAAGTGCTGTTTATGAGAGTGTGCTGCTGTCCTATGTGAGTACTGAAAGTGCTGTTTAGGAGAGTGTGCTGCTGTCCTGTGTAAGTACTGAAAGTGCTGTTTATGAGAGTGTGCTGCTGTCCTGTGTGAGTACTGAAAATGCTGTTTATGAGAGTGTGCTGCTGTCCTATGTGAGTACTGAAAGTGCTGTTTAGGAGAGTGTGCTGCTGTCCTGTGTGAGTACTGAAAGTGCTGTTTATGAGAGTGTGCTGCTGTCCTATGTGAGTACTGAAAATGCTGTTTATGAGAGTGTGCTGCTGTCCTATGTGAGTACTGAAAGTGCTGTTTATGAGAGTGTGCTGCTGTCCTATGTGAGTACTGAAAGTGCTGTTTAGGAGAGTGTGCTGCTGTCCTGTGTGAGTACTGAAAATGCTGTTTATGAGAGTGTGCTGCTGTCCTATGTGAGTACTGAAAGTGCTGTTTATGAGAGTGTGCTGCTGTCCTATGTGAGTACTGAAAATGCTGTTTATGAGAGTGTGCTGCTGTCCTGTGTGAGTACTGAAAGTGCTGTTTAGGAGAGTGTGCTGCTGTCCTGTGTGAGTACTGAAAGTGCTGTTTATGAGAGTGTGCTGCTGTCCTATGTGAGTACTGAAAATGCTGTTTATGAGAGTGTGCTGCTGTCCTATGTGAGTACTGAAAGTGCTGTTTATGAGAGTGTGCTGCTGTCCTATGTGAGTACTGAAAGTGCTGTTTAGGAGAGTGTGCTGCTGTCCTGTGTGAGTACTGAAAATGCTGTTTATGAGAGTGTGCTGCTGTCCTATGTGAGTACTGAAAGTGCTGTTTATGAGAGTGTGCTGCTGTCCTGTGTGAGTACTGAAAGTGCTGTTTAGGAGAGTGTGCTGCTGTCCTGTGTGAGTACTGAAAGTGCTGTTTATGAGAGTGTGCTGCTGTCCTATGTGAGTACTGAAAATGCTGTTTATGAGAGTGTGCTGCTGTCCTATGTGAGAACTGAAAATGCTGTTTATGAGAGTGTGCTGCTGTTATGAAAGTGCTGTTTATGAGAGTGTGCTGCTGTCCTATGTGAGTACTGAAAGTGCTGTTTAGGAGAGTGTGCTGCTGTCCTGTGTGAGTACTGAAAATGCTGTTTATGAGAGTGTGCTGCTGTCCTATGTGAGTACTGAAAATGCTGTTTATGAGAGTGTGCTGCTGTCCTATGTGAGTACTGAAAGTGCTGTTTAGGAGAGTGTGCTGCTGTCCTGTGTGAGTACTGAAAGTGCTGTTTATGAGAGTGTGCTGCTGTCCTGTGTGAGTACTGAAAGTGCTGTTTATGAGAGTGTGCTGCTGTCCTATGTGAGTACTGAAAGTGCTGTTTAGGAGAGTGTGCTGCTGTCCTGTGTGAGTACTGAAAGTGCTGTTTATGAGAGTGTGCTGCTGTCCTGTGTGAGTACTGAAAATGCTGTTTATGAGAGTGTGCTGCTGTCCTATGTGAGTACTGAAAGTGCTGTTTAGGAGAGTGTGCTGCTGTCCTGTGTGAGTACTGAAAGTGCTGTTTATGAGAGTGTGCTGCTGTCCTGTGTGAGTCCTGAAAGTGCTGTTTATGAGAGTGTGCTGCTGTCCTATGTGAGTACTGAAAGTGCTGTTTAGGAGAGTGTGCTGCTGTCCTGTGTGAGTACTGAAAATGCTGTTTATGAGAGTGTGCTGCTGTCCTATGTGAGTACTGAAAGTGCTGTTTAGGAGTGTGCTGCTGTCCTGTGTGAGTACTGAAAGTGCTGTTTATGAGAGTGTGCTGCTGTCCTATGTGAGTACTGAAAATGCTGTTTATGAGAGTGTGCTGCTGTCCTATGTGAGTACTGAAAGTGCTGTTTATGAGAGTGTGCTGCTGTCCTATGTGAGTACTGAAAGTGCTGTTTAGGAGAGTGTGCTGCTGTCCTGTGTGAGTACTGAAAGTGCTGTTTATGAGAGTGTGCTGCTGTCCTATGTGAGTACTGAAAATGCTGTTTATGAGAGTGTGCTGCTGTCCTATGTGAGTACTGAAAGTGCTGTTTAGGAGAGTGTGCTGCTGTCCTGTGTAAGTACTGAAAGTGCTGTTTATGAGAGTGTGCTGCTGTCCTGTGTGAGTACTGAAAATGCTGTTTATGAGAGTGTGCTGCTGTCCTATGTGAGTACTGAAAGTGCTGTTTAGGAGAGTGTGCTGCTGTCCTGTGTGAGTACTGAAAGTGCTGTTTATGAGAGTGTGCTGCTGTCCTATGTGAGTACTGAAAATGCTGTTTAGGAGAGTGTGCTGCTGTCCTATGTGAGTACTGAAAATGCTGTTTATGAGAGTGTGCTGCTGTCCTATGTGAGTACTGAAAATGCTGTTTATGAGAGTGTGCTGCTGTCCTATGTGAGTACTGAAAGTGCTGTTTAGGAGAGTGTGCTGCTGTCCTGTGTGAGTACTGAAAGTGCTGTTTATGAGAGTGTGCTGCTGTCCTATGTGAGTACTGAAAATGCTGTTTAGGAGAGTGTGCTGCTGTCCTATGTGAGTACTGAAAGTGCTGTTTATGAGAGTGTGCTGCTGTCCTATGTGAGTACTGAAAGTGCTGTTTAGGAGAGTGTGCTGCTGTCCTGTGTGAGTACTGAAAATGCTGTTTATGAGAGTGTGCTGCTGTCCTATGTGAGTACTGAAAGTGCTGTTTATGAGAGTGTGCTGCTGTCCTGTGTGAGTACTGAAAGTGCTGTTTAGGAGAGTGTGCTGCTGTCCTGTGTGAGTACTGAAAGTGCTGTTTATGAGAGTGTGCTGCTGTCCTATGTGAGTACTGAAAATGCTGTTTATGAGAGTGTGCTGCTGTCCTATGTGAGTACTGAAAATGCTGTTTATGAGAGTGTGCTGCTGTCCTATGTGAGTACTGAAAGTGCTGTTTATGAGAGTGTGCTGCTGTCCTATGTGAGTACTGAAAGTGATGTTTAGGAGAGTGTGCTGCTGTCCTGTCTGAGTACTGAAAATGCTGTTTATGAGAGTGTGCTGCTGTCCTATGTGAGTACTGAAAATGCTGTTGATGAGAGTGTGCTGCTGTCCTATGTGAGTACTGAAAGTGCTGTTTAGGAGAGTGTGCTGCTGTCCTGTGTGAGTACTGAAAGTGCTGTTTATGAGAGTGTGCTGCTGTCCTGTGTGAGTACTGAAAGTGCTGTTTATGAGAGTGTGCTGCTGTCCTATGTGAGTCCTGAAAGTGCTGTTTAGGAGAGTGTGCTGCTGTCCTGTGTGAGTAGTGAAAATGCTGTTTATGAGAGTGTGCTGCTGTCCTATGTGAGTACTGAAAGTGCTGTTTAGGAGAGTGTGCTGCTGTCCTGTGTGAGTACTGAAAGTGCTGTTTATGAGAGTGTGCTGCTGTCCTATGTGAGTACTGAAAATGCTGTTTATGAGAGTGTGCTGCTGTCCTATGTGAGTACTGAAAGTGCTGTTTATGAGAGTGTGCTGCTGTCCTATGTGAGTACTGAAAGTGCTGTTTAGGAGAGTGTGCTGCTGTCCTGTGTGAGTACTGAAAGTGCTGTTTATGAGAGTGTGCTGCTGTCCTATGTGAGTACTGAAAGTGCTGTTTAGGAGAGTGTGCTGCTGTCCTGTGTGAGTACTGAAAGTGCTGTTTATGAGAGTGTGCTGCTGTCCTGTGTGAGTACTGAAAGTGCTGTTTATGAGAGTGTGCTGCTGTCCTATGTGAGTACTGAAAGTGCTGTTTATGAGAGTGTGCTGCTGTCCTATGTGAGTACTGAAAGTGCTGTTTAGGAGAGTGTGCTGCTGTCCTGTGTGAGTACTGAAAGTGCTGTTTATGAGAGTGTGCTGCTGTCCTATGTGAGTACTGAAAGTGCTGTTTATGAGAGTGTGCTGCTGTCCTATGTGAGTACTGAAAGTGCTGTTTAGGAGAGTGTGCTGCTGTCCTGTGTGAGTACTGAAAATGCTGTTTATGAGAGTGTGCTGCTGTCCTATGTGAGTACTGAAAGTGCTGTTTAGGAGAGTGTGCTGCTGTCCTGTGTGAGTACTGAAAGTGCTGTTTATGAGAGTGTGCTGCTGTCCTATGTGAGTACTGAAAATGCTGTTTATGAGAGCGTGCTGCTGTCCTATGTGAGTACTGAAAGTGCTGTTTATGAGAGTGTGCTGCTGTCCCTATGTGAATTTGCAAGGCGTGGATAATGTACCTGAGAGAGAGGTGAGTTGTTTACAGGTTCCCAGCTGAATTTTCCATTTAATTTGCTGGCCATGATTTAAGCAGGATAAGCCTCCACTACAGGTCTCCTCTGACAGGCCCGTCTCTGTCTGGAGTTGGAGTACTACAACGTTCCTGGAACCAATACTTTACACCCATGCAGATGTCATAGAAAAAAGAGACATGTCACTAGGCTCATTCCAACAACTGCGTACCTACTATTATTCACAGAGACAGAGCGTGCAAAAAAAATGTGTTTTAATTAATAACCCTAAGCGTTAATTTGCCAAGGAATGCTGCCCAGAGAGAAGCTGTGTGTGAGAACGTTAAAAGCGGTGTGTGAGAACGTTAAAAGCGGTGTGTGAGAACGTTAAAAGCTGTGTGTGAGAACGTTAAAAGCTGTGTGTGAGAACGTTAAAAGCTGTGTGTGAGAACGTAAATTAACAACAGCCTCCTTAGATGAAGTGATTACTCCTTTGATGTTGGAATCATGATGAAAGGGATCTCCAAAACTCCTTTATTGAAAATGATTCCAATATAATTGATTTCCTCATCGATTTAATGTGTATTTGCTCTAATCATGTATAGAAATGGTATTTCCTCTCTGTTGAAGATGGAAACATTCTCGGTCTCAAATTAGAATTATATCTCTTCAGAATTTTGTTTTATTTTTTTAACCATTAAATGTGGATTAATTAAATATGGAGTAATTAAATATGGAGTAATTACACATGGAGTAATTGATTTTCATGTTACTCGTCATCAGAATGAACTCCTCTGCAGTGATTTGTTATGTAAATAGTTTTTGTTAACACTGATCTTTTCCAGTCATTGCATTTAAACGTGCTCTTTCTCCGTTCAATTATTGTCTCTTTCATGTCTTATGAATCTGTAATAGATCGCCACACTGAAAGTCAATATATTTGATGGCGGGGGGTTGGGCAAGCTGGGTAATGCATTTGGCTCTGTGACTGGTTGATGGGTCCTTGGGGGTCGCTGGTTTGTTGCGTGTTCTTATGTGTTCCAATATACACCTGCATTAGTGTCACATAATGAGCATATGTACAGTATTTATTCATATGTACAGTATTTATTAATTGTATATTTCATAGAATGTGATTGCCTTCCTTCCATACCCACTCTGTTGTAGCTTCTGATTCTGACTCCACATCAACAGTACTTCTCTGATCCTGACTCCATATCAACTTCGTTGATCTGATCCTGACTCCATATCAACTTCGTTGATCTGATCCTGACTCCATATCAACTTCGTTGATCTGATCCTGACTCCATATCAACAGTATTTCTCTGATTCTGATTCCATAACAACTTTGTTTCTCTTATTTTGACTCCATATCAACTGTATTTCTCTTATTCTGACTCCATATCAACAGTATTTCTCTCGCTCTTTCTCTCAGAGAAGTTTCAGAGTTCTATTTAATTTCAGGGTGAGTGGGAGGGAGTGTGTGGGGAATGATGATGACAGAGACAAGGGAGATAACGAAGTGTGTTGTGTCAGCTATCAGTGTCATAAGTTATTCTCCCACTGCTTCGCACCGCTCTGCCCTGCCTGTCGCAGTGACAATGATCTGACAACTACCCTCTGCCTGAGCTTCCTAATGCACACTATATTCTTCTCTGCTGTGGGAATGAACTGAGAGAGAGAGAGAGAGAGTTTGTCACGGGATTCTTCTGTTGAAGGAGAGCGGACCAAAATGCAGCGGTAGTTGTCCATGGGTTTTTGAATTAGAAAACTGAACATGAACACATAACCAAAACATCAAAGTGAAAACCCGAAAACAGTCCCGTGTGGCACAAACACTAACACAGGAAACAATCACCCACAAACCCCAACACCAAACAGGCTACCTAAATATGGTTCCCAATCAGAGACAATGACTAACACCTGCCTCTGATTGAGAACCATATCAGGCCAAACACAGAAACAGACAAAGAGACACACAACATAGAATGCCCACTCAGATCACACCCTGACCAAACAAAACATAGAAACATACAAAGCAAACTATGGTCAGGGTGTGACAGAGAGAGAGAGAGAGGAAGGGATGAGTAACATAGAGAAATAGGGAACAGGAAAGAGAGAAGTATGTCTACCTTCATCTACAGTGACGATTCCTCCTCCTTCAGAGGAAACGTGATTAATGATCTCTGGCTCAATATTCTGAGGTTTCCTGTACCCTCCTCCTCTGTGCAGCGCTTCCAGAACTCACCTGTGAATTTAGATCATATATCAGCCGATATTTAAACGTGAGATAGAGAGGGAAACAAGAGCTTCTTAGTATGACCTCTCCTCTACCATTCTATGTAAATCCTCTGGAGAGCACAACACTAACTCGAAATCTCCATATTCGCGAATATCCCATTGACTATAAAACTGAATTAAACACACACAGGATTTGTCCCTAAGTACATTGATTAACAGGCAGTTAAGTTTGAGTATGTATAATCTTGGTAACCCCGAAACAAATCTTGCATGCATGCTGGCGTCACCATCATTATCTTAGGCAGAATAAACAACAAGTGGCACGTAGAAGACTGATACCACCTGAGAGAGAGACTAGAGCAGGACCATTCTATTCCCTTCCTGGAGAGCAGGAGTTTTTTTTTTGTTTCTACATGTTAGCTAATTACCCTCATCTGGTGTCCCAGGTCTGAATTTGTCCCTGATTAGAAGGAGAGGATGGAAAACCTGAAGTGTTTCGGCCCTTCAGGATAAGAATTGAACAGCCTTGGAGTAGAGTACATAGGACCTACATAGAGTCTGTGTACATTCAAAAAGAATGGATTGGAATGGATTTATCCATGCATTTGATCAGATTAACAGGTCCTTATATGGTCCCTTAACAAAATGTAGGGGAGCCGCACACTCTAGGAGCTCAGATGCAAAAATATTTATGTCCAACGTTTCTCGGCAGACAAGCTGTCTTCATCAGGGTACAAACACTGTGGAGTGACTCGTTTATATAGTGTCAAAAGACACACAGGTGTCTGGAATCATGGGCGGGTGTGGCCTGATATCATTGGTTAATTCTCATATATTAAAATAGCATACAAAAAACCTAAATGGATAGCGTATGATCATAGATACAATTTGGCTACGTAAGTCTGTCACAATACGTTTCCTGTCACAACACACGCAACATCAAGACCTGTAGCTTAATAATGATCTTCCTCTATAGGCGAAGGTTTATCCAAGGACGAGCAATTTTTTTGATTGATTATCACAATTCAGAAATATCCAGTGAGAAAAGGACAGAGCAATATCGTGTTTTTATAAATGTTAAGTGTATTACAATAGCTTTTCACCTTTTCTTCACAGTCGAAAACAGCCTTCCTATTGAAAACAGCCTTCCTACTGAAAACAGCCTTCCTATTGAAAACAGCCTTCCTATTGAAAACAGCCTTCCTACTGAAAACAGCCTTCCTACTGAAAACAGCCTTCCTGCTGAAAACAGCCTTCCTATTGAAAACAGCCTTCCTACTGAAAACAGCCTTCCTACTGAAAACAGCCTTCCTATTGAAAACAGCCTTCCTACTGAAAACAGCCTTCCTACTGAAAACAGCCTTCCTATTGAAAACAGCCTTCCTACTGAAAACAGCCTTCCTACTGAAAACAGCCTTCCTACTGAAAATAGCCTTCCTATTGAAAACAGCCTTCCTACTGAAAACAGCCTTCCTACTGAAAACAGCCTTCCTATTGAAAACAGCCATCCTACTGAAAACAGCCTTCCTGCTGAAAACAGCCTTCCTACTGAAAACAGACTTCCTACTGAAAACAGCCTTCCTATTGAAAACAGCCTTCCTACTGAAAACAGCCTTCCTACTGAAAACAGCCTTCCTACTGAAAACAGCCTTCCTATTGAAAACAGCCTTCCTACTGAAAACAGCCTTCCTATTGAAAACAGCCTTCCTACTGAAAACATCCTTCCTATTGAAAACAGCCTTCCTATTGAAAACAGCCTTCCTACTGAAAACAGCCTTCCTACTGAAAACAGCCTTCCTACTGAAAACAGCCTTCCTATTGAAAACAGCCTTCCTACTGAAAACAGCCTTCCTACTGAAAACAGCCTTCCTACTGAAAACAGCCTTCCTATTGAAAACAGCCTTCCTACTGAAAACAGCCTTCCTATTGAAAACAGCCTTCCTACTGAAAACATCCTTCCTATTGAAAACAGCCTTCCTATTGAAAACAGCCTTCCTACTGAAAACAGCCTTCCTATTGAAAACAGCCTTCCTACTGAAAACCACATTTGTTCCATTTGTTTTAACTGTCTTGAGTATGTAGACTTTGTGCCGTGTGTTTTGTGCGACACCGCGGTAGGAAATCCAATGAAAGATAAACGAAGCTGAAGCTCAATCATGGAGAGGTGACACCTTGAAGAAGATTCATTCTCAACTGCTTTCTCTCATCACTTCGTTTGTATTGCTCTCATGTTCCTCTCATCACGACTTTCCTCACTTTGATTCTTTCTCATTTTTTGACGTCCCCCTCATTCATTTAGATAAACGTAATCACATCACGTTTATATATTCCGGATGCACGCACACACACGCACGCACACACGCACGCACGCACACACGCACGCACGCACACGCACACACACACACACACACACACACACACACACACACACACACACACACACACACACACACACACACACACACACACACACACAACAGTAAGAAATAAGCCTTGTTGAAATAAACATTGTTGAAAAAGCATTTCCTCAACAGAACGGAACAATAAGCCAAAGCCAATTGATACAACCTATGAAACACTTATGGACAGCAGGGTGCACTGGCTCAGCACTGGTTCAGCACTGGCTCAGCACTGGCTCAGCACGGGCTCAGCTATGGCTCAGCCCTGGCTCAGCACGGGCTCAGCACTGGCTCAGCACGGGCTCAGCACTGGCTCAGCACTGGCTCAGCACGGGCTCAGCTATGGCTCAGCACTGGCTCAGCACCGATCTGAACTTTAGCAGTCTATCACGTACAGAACCATTAAAACTAAGTGTTATCAGATTCCGCTTGGTCTCTGTCAACAGGTTGTTATTTTGACCAAAAGGAGGCTCTCCCAGCTGAGTGCTGGAGATCAGTGTTTCAGAGTCAACAGGGTTGTTATTTTGACCAAAAGGAGGCTCTCCCAGCTGAGTGCTGGAGATCAGTGTTTCAGAGTCAACAGGGTTGTTATTTTGACCAAAAGGAGGCTCTCCCAGCTGAGTGCTGGAGATCAGTGTTTCAGAGTCAACAGGGTTGTTATTTTGACCAAAAGGAGGCTCTCCCAGCTGAGTGCTGGAGATCAGTGTTTCAGAGTCAACAGGGTTGTTATTTTGACCAAAAGGAGGCTCTCCCAGCTGAGTGCTGGAGATCAGTGTTTCAGAGTCAACAGGGTTGTTATTTTGACCAAAGGAGGCTCTCCCAGCTGAGTGCTGGAGATCAGTGTTTCAGAGTCAACAGGGTTGTTATTTTGACCAAAGGAGGCTCTCCCAGCTGAGTGCTGGAGATCAGTGTTTCAGAGTCAACAGGGTTGTTATTTTGACCAAAAGGAGGCTCTCCCAGCTGAGTGCTGGAGATCAGTGTTTCAGAGTCAACAGGGTTGTTATTTTGACCAAAAGGCTCTCCCAGCTGAGTGCTGGAGATCAGTGTTTCAGAGTCAACAGGGTTGTTATTTTGACCAAAAGGAGGCTCTCCCAGCTGAGTGCTGGAGATCAGTGTTTCAGAGTCAACAGGGTTGTTATTTTGACCAAAGGAGGCTCTCCCAGCTGAGTGCTGGAGATCAGTGTTTCAGAGTCAACAGGGTTGTTATTTTGACCAAAAGGAGGCTCTCCCAGCTGAGTGCTGGAGATCAGTGTTTCAGAGTCAACAGGGTTGTTATTTTGACCAAAAGGAGGCTCTCCCAGCTGAGTGTTGGAGATCAGTGTTTCAGAGTCAACAGGGTTGTTATTTTGACCAAAAGGAGGCTCTCCCAGCTGAGTGCTGGAGATCAGTGTTTCAGAGTCTATTCAGTGCATGAAACGAGCAAATGTCACACTTTCAGCCACACTGTGAAAATATCCATCTAAAATGTTTTGGGAGCCCAGCGTGTGTAACCAACAACACAACCTCTTTTAAAATGCCTGCTCTGTATTGGATGATAACTTGCTTGGTTGAGAGGGGCTGTGTTGTAAAGCTTATGAGGCTCCTGTGGTTTTCCGGTACTGTCTCTTTCTGATTACCATGGGAGTTTTCACAGGTTTAGCACTGTGTCTTCATCATCACACGAAGCACCTGTCAACCACTGGGAGCTAGCTGCCCTATAACTACAAATAATCTCAATTGGCATCGAGGGATTTTGAATTAGAATGAAGGCATTAGCATAATGTAAATGTTAGTCAGGATAACAGTGTGAGATGAAAGGAGAAACCCTTTAAACAAACAAGGGGACATGGAACAATGTTTAGAGACTGGCTGATTATCAGATCAACAAATTACAATAATGAATCGGTATAGTGTAAGAGACGGGTTGTATGGTTTAATGAAGTGTTTCGGTGTGTGTGTCGTGTGGAGATTTTTACCTGCTTGATTACGCAACTAATTATTCGACTGTATTAATAAAAGCGGTATCTAAGATGCTGCGACAAATAAGTAACCAGAGACATCAGTTGGTCCGGATAGATGGCTGCTTGTCTCACCTATCTTCAGACGTCTCCAGGGATATCTGAGCTCCTTTATGTGGCTTCTCACTAAGCCCCCGCCATTAAAACCCCCCGTGGAAGAAAAGAGAAGAAAGTAAGGAATGCCCATCCTTGGCTTGCCAACTTGACTTCCAGTCCACTGCCTGGGCATGCCTCTGTTGTTTTGCCAAAGTCTGGAATAATGAGGATGACAGGAGCTCCGTACAAAAATCTGTGGGAAAGCTGGTTTGAGCTCCAATGTTTCTTTTAAAAACAATTTTGCAGAGCAAATTCCCTAGAGCTGAAACTAGTTGCCCCTGTGTTAGTTTGACAGCCCCGAGTGATTGGATAATAACATGGGGTTTATACGCTTCATATCACTCAGTGCTTTATTTCTCTTTTCCTTCTGTGTGTTGAGAGCATTTTCTGCCTGGCTGCTCCGGGTTCTCGGCACCAGAAAGTCTGGTCAGAGGAAGAGGAGGCTCACTCAGCAACCATGAATCCAGTCCACTTTAAAAAACACACACACTAAAAAAAAACATTGACGACAGAGAGAGCAATGGGGAGAAAAGCATAGAACAAAACCAATGGTGCCATTTTGTAGAGTAAGTAAATGGAAAACAGTATTGCTTTTAGTACTGTCATTGGGGAAACAAACATGACCTGGCTGTGATCTTTTATCTCTGGACTGTGGGACAAGATGAAAGACATACTTAACTGTGATATAACAAGATGAGCTTGCCTTTCAATCTGATTGGTTAGCATCCACATGCTATATCCTTTTAGTTTTACACGTGAATTCCCTTATATGCTTTCCGCCCGGTGAAAAGAGAATTGCAATACCCATCAGTACATTGTGCTCCTTACTGTGACAAGTGTACATTACCATCAACACTAAACATAGCACCTACATTTCACCTACTTTTCTATGGGCGATATCTATGATCTTCTACACATGTGTCTTAGAGAGATGAAGCAAGTCTTAGATACTTTTCTATATTTATATGTTATATTCATTCCTTAACTCTTGCGGTCATCTGATAGCTATTCACTGCATCAGTCATCGCTCGAGAGCGTCAGGGAGATGTTGGCCTTACAGGAATAGACGTTCCGTTGGATTTCAGCTTCAGAGAAACATTACCGTAACCTGGCTGTAGTGAATCATTATGTCTGTAGACTACAGGTTATTTCTTCTGGACTTGGCCCGCCAGGCAGGAATCCTGTAAGCTTCTCTCTCTCCCTCCCTCAACGGGAGTAGCCAAGCGGGTGACAGAGCAGAAATGAGAGGAGATTATGATTCCTGTTGCATGATTTCATGAGAAGAGAAGGCTGTTCATGGAGGTGACCTCTACCCACTGGGCACAGATCTAGTTTTCAACATCTAGATTTGATTTACATTTGGTTTGAGTTTTATTTTTATTTATTTATTTCACCTTTATTTAACCAGGTAGGCTAGTTGAGAACAAGTTCTCATTTGCAACTGCGACCTGGCCAAGATAAAGCATAGCAGTGTGAACAGAGTTACACATGGAGTAAGCAATTAACAAGTCAATAACACAGTAGAAAAAAAAATGGGCAGTCTATATACAATGTGTGCAAAAGGCATGAGGAGTTAGGCGAATAATACAATTTTGCAGATTAACACTGGGGTGATAAATGATCAGATGGTCATGTACAGGTAGAGATATTGGTGTGCAAAAGAGCAGAAAAGTAAATAAATAAATAAAATAAAAAAACAGTATAAAAACAGTATGGGGATGAGGTAGGTGAAAATGGGTGGGCTATTTACCAATAGACTATGTACAGCTGCAGCGATCGGTTAGCTGCTCGGATAGCTGATGTTTGAAGTTGGTGAGGGAGATAAAAGTCTCCAACTTCAGCGATTTACGAAGTTCATTCCAGTCACAGGCAGCAGAGTACTGGAGCGAAGGCGGCCAAATGAGGTGTTGGCTTTAGGGATGATCAGTGAGATACACCTGCTGGAGCGTGTGCTACGGATGGGTGTTGCCATCGTGACCAGTGAACTGAGATAAGGCGGAGCTTTACCTAGCATGGACTTGTAGATGACCTGGAGCCAGTGGGTCTGGCGCCGAATATGTAGCGAGGGCCAGCCGACTAGAGCATACAAGTCGCAGTGGTGGGTGGTATAAGGTGCTTTGGTGACAAAACGGATGGCACTATGATAGACTGCATCCAGTTTGCTGAGTAGAGTGTTGGAAGCCATTTTGTAGATGACATCGCCGAAATCGAGGATCGGTAGGATAGTCAGTTTTACTAGGGTAAGCTTGGCGGCGTGAGTGAAGGAGGCTTTGTTGCGGAATAGAAAGCCGACTCTTGATTTGATTTTCGATTGGAGATGTTTGATGTGAGTCTGGAAGGAGAGTTTGCAGTCTGGCCAGACACCTAGGTACTTATAGATGTCCACATATTCAAGGTCGGAACCATCCAGGGTGGTGATGCTAGTCGGGCATGCGGGTGCAGGCAGCGTCGGTTGAAAAGCATGCATTTGGTTTTACTCGCGTTTAAGAGCAGTTGGAGGCCACGGAAGGAGTGCTGTATGGCATTGAAGCTCGTTTGGAGGTTAGATAGCACAGTGTCCAATGACGGGCCGAAAGTATATAGAATGGTGTCGTCTGCGTAGAGGTGGATCAGGGAATCGCCCGCAGCAAGAGCAACATCATTGATATACAGAGAAAGAGTCGGCCCGAGAGGTGAACCCTGTGGCACCCCCATAGAGACTGCCAGAGGACCGGACAGCATGCCCTCCGATTTGACACACTGAACTCTGTCTGCAAAGTAATTGGTGAACCAGGCAAGGCAGTCATCCGAGAAACCGAGGCTATTGAGTCTGCCGATAAGAATATGGTGATTGACAGAGTCGAAAGCCTTGGCGAGGTCGATGAAGACGGCTGCACAGTACTGTCTTTTATCGATAGCGGTTATGATATCGTTTAGTACCTTGAGCGTGGCTGAGGTGCACCCGTGACCGGCTCGGAAACCAGATTGCACAGCGGAGAAGGTACGGTGGGATTCGAGATGGTCAGTGACCTGTTTGTTGACTTGGCTTTCGAAGACCTTAGATAGTTGTCAACTAATATGAATTCAATATGAAATCAACCAAACAAATGTCACCATATCATTGGATCTAGGTTCAAAATTACAAAATAAAAGAATACAAAATTCCCTTATGTTCCCTTACGGCTGTGGTGTGACTGTGGTACGTCTCTGGTACGGCTGTGGTGTGGCTGTGGTGTGGCTGTGGTGTGACTGTGGTGTGGCTGTGGTGTGACTGTGGTACGGCTGTGGTGTGACTGTGGTGTGACTGTGGTACGGCTGTGGTGTGAATGTGGTGTGACTGTGGTACGGC
>NW_027039471.1:0-5000 GCF_034236695.1 Oncorhynchus nerka | reverse complement strand
GCAGAACCATCTATACAGTATAGGACTGACATCTATACAGTATAGGAGCAGAACCATCTATACAGTATAGGACTGACATAGAGCAGAACCATCTATACAGTATAGGACTGATAGCAGAACCATCTATAAAGTACAGAACTGACATAGAGCAGAACCATATATACAGTATAGGACTGACATATACCATAAATATGCCTCCATTGTCCTAACAAAATATCACAAGTTACAAACAATAACAAAGTCATCACTGTCATAGAGCACATGACTTACAGTAAGCAGCAAGGTGTATGCAGCAGAAATTATATGTAACAGGGGGTGTATGCAGCAGGGGGTGTATGTAACAGGGGGGTGTATGCAGCAGGGGTGTATGCAGCAGGGGTGTATGTAACAGGGGGTGTATGCAGCAGGGGTGTATGCAGCAGGGGTGTATGCAGCAGGGGGTGTATGCAACAGGGGTGTATGCAGCAGGGTGTATGCAGCAGGGGTGTATGCAGCAGGGGTGTATGCAACAGGGGTGTATGCAGCAGGGGGTGTATGCAGCAGGGGTGTATGCAGCAGGGGGTGTATGCAGCAGGGGTGTATGCAGCAGGGGGGTGTATGTAACAGGGGGTGTATGCAGCAGGGTGTATGCAGCAGGGGGTGTATGCAGCAGGGTGTATGTAGCAGGGGGTGTATGCAGCAGGGGTGTATGCAGCAGGAGGTGTATGTAACAGGGGGTGGTATGTAGCAGGGGTGTATGCAGCAGGGGGTGTATGCAGCAGGGGTTTATGCAGCAGGGGTGTATGTAACAGGGGTGTGTATGCAGCAGGGGTGTATGCAACAGGGGTGTATGCAACAGGGGTGTATGCAGCAGGGGGTGTATGCAGCAGGGGGTGTATGCAGCAGGGGTGTATGCAACAGGGGGTGTATGCAGCAGGGGGTGTATGTAGCAGGGGTGTATGCAGCAGGGGTGTATGCAGCAGTGGGTGTATGCAACAGGGGTGTATGCAACAGGGGTGTACACCATGAGCAACTGCTCTGATAAGCGTCATGAATACGTACAACATCAGCATCTGACAAGAAGCAGTTTGAGCTAGATGTCCTGAGCATAACCTTGCACAACACTGTCATCAAAGCACTACATATATGTCATGTCTTTGACTATATTCGTAGCCTCTACAATCTACATCCATGGCTATATACCAAAGTGTATTGGTGTTCCTTATGAGTCCATTGCATTGTATTGTTCATGGAAACCCTTTGTAGTCAAGAGATAAAATAAAAAATACAATTATAGTAGGCAAATGCAGCTGCAATATTGCCAATGTATATTTTCATCAAGCGAGAGGAAATGGAAACATTGACACACTTATTGACTCACCGGGGCACCAGGCAGGCAGCAGGCACGTACACGCACTCCAGTTCTTATTTTAATGTTGTATATTAAAAGCGTCCAGAGTTGTTGGAGGTGCTCCGTCAGCTAAAAGTTGTTGAGGAGTGGAATATCCGTGCTCTGTGAGACAGCAGTCAGTGACTGTGACGCTGTGTGGCAGCTGTCATAACAGACCATCCTTTGGCCTGCCTTTCTCAGTGCTTTTCTTGTCTCCATCAGAGCCTGCAGATGTGACACACCATAGCCTGCTCCTCTCTCTCTCCTCTCCTCTCCTCTCCTCTCCTCTCCTCTCCTCTCCCCTCTCCTCTCCTCCTCTCCTCTCCTCTCCTCTCCTCTCCTCTCCTCTCCTCTCCTCTCCTCTCCTCTCCTCCCCTCCTCCCCTCTCCTCTCCTCTCCTCTCCTCTCCAACATGAGGGAGCACCATAAAGATGCTCTTCCCTCTCAGATCAGGACAGGTACCCTTACTCGTGAATGGATTCCTATCCCTCTTCTCGTAGCCTACAATAACTCATTGAATTCAGAGCGTTGGTTCGTTGTATTCGGTTTCTCTCTCATTCTTAGAAGTGGATGCTGACGTATGGTCTCTTCAGAGTGGCACTTCCCTCCTCCCTCCCTCCCTCCCTCCCATCCCTCCCTCCCTCAGGAGAATGTGTTATTTCAACTCTTTCGTCCCCACAAATCTTATCCATTTCCTGCATCCCACGCTAATCAACCTTGGTTCTTTCAACGTGTTTTATTCATTGTAAGCGTGTGTTCAGAGTCTGAAACACTGTATCCATGATTCTATCTCTCCTCGTTTGTCATTGTCCATGTGACACAATGTATTGTACAGACACTCCAGTGGTCATGACAGGGTGCTGTGGACTACATTCAGGTCAGCTACAGAGCTCTCTCCTCTCCAGGCTTCAAAGACCAGAGTCCATATCGTGTCCCATTGAGTGCTCTGTCTTGTAACACCATCTTGGATGTTGCTCATGCCATCACTCTCATCCTCTGCTGGCTCTGTTACAGCATTACTCTCAAAGATCAGATCTTTAAAAAAAATAATTTGTTATGGGTTGAAAGTTCATAGCCTAAGTACAGAAGACAATGTAGTTAATATTATACAAGCCTCAAACAGTCTCATCTCAAATAAAACACTGTTATTAAATATATGTTGAATCACAGTGGGATTACAAGACTCAGTAGGAAAAATGTTTGTTACTTGACCTGTTGTGCAGTGGTGTGGTACATCTTAAATATTCCAACACCAGTGTCTCAAAAGCTGTAAAGGGTCAGAAGTTGTCATTCTAGAACAACTTACAGGGCTCAACACCACAGCCGATCACCCATTAGCTGCGAATGCCATCTGTTTTTCCTCTTCGTGAAATAGTACATCTTCTCTCGGTATTTTAGTTAACATTCACAGTCTGAGCAGACAATAGCAAGGCCAGAGATTTTGTTATGATCAATACTCTTTTCTGGCGTTACATCCGCAGCGGATCATTTTTGACAATCGTTCTCTGTCTCTTTTAAAAATAGACCCATGTACTGCGAGTCTGAGCGAAATGATAATTCCCTGTGCCCTTTCCACTTTACTCTAGTATCATGTGTCCTACCTTTTGAATTGGCTTCACGATTATGTCATAACATTTGTGAAAATGCATTTAAGATAAAAAATATATTTGTGTTTTTGGATAAATGTACTAAGTTTTTGCGCTTGAAGACCATTGTGCAACATTTTTGCCCATTGAAGGTCATTCATAAAGCCTACAAAGTCCAGAAATGACCAGGCTGAGGGGCAGTCACTTCCTGGTAAATTTCACAGAATATATTTTTTTGCCTCATATTTCAAAGATCCAGACATATGTTGATGAGTGCAGATTGTTCTCATCGTCATATCATTTTGTAAAGTACTGTATGTGAATAAAACCAAGTATGCGTTGACAGTTCTATAAAAAATCTGAATGTACATACATGTTTACAATATTTACAATGCTAAAGACTACTATGTCCAACACTTCAAGGAATGGTTTACCCAAATGACAAAATAACCTGTTGTTTTGATTACCCTGTATGCAGCATATGGACAAGATATAACATAAAGTCATGTTTCCGCAGTCATCAGATCGATATTAGCATTTTTTTGCACATCATGTTCAAAAGTGCCCAAAATTGATTGTATATCTCAACAAAGTCAGACATACGATTTGAACACGATGCGCGACAAATGCTAATATCGGTCCCATGAATTGAATGTGCTAACAAATGCTAATATCGGTCCCATGAATTGAATGTGCTAACAAATGCTAATATCGGTCCCATGAATTGAATATGCTAACAAATGCTAATATCGGTCCCATGAATTGAATGTGCTAACAAATGCTAAATTGTTAGCATGTGAAAACTAAGCCAAAAAGCATCGATTGCTGTCATACCTCGTCCATTGACTGCTTACAGGAAATCAATGTAATTTTGTCATTTGAGTGAACTACGCCCTTATTCTTTCTTTCTTTCAGATGATTGCACCAATATATCAAATTGTGGATATTTTTTGTGTGTTTATGTGGCACAATGTGTCAGTGATTCACAGTACCAGGCTCCCCATCAAACATACATGGAGTCCAACTGAGTAATAGATTCCATACACTGCAGTTCTAAAATGGAATGTTATCAGGGGAGTGGTTTTTTGGGGGGGGGGGGGTGGTCAGTAGACGGTCTCCTTGATGATGTTGGAGGAGAAGGTGTGGTTACTGGAGATGCTGGTGGAGTGTCTGATCAGAACGCGTCTCTGTTTCTTGCGACGACAGGGCACGCAGAAGCAGCGGAGCGTGTTGAAGAAAATCTCCCGGTAGTTGGCTGAGACCAGGTTGTAGAGGACTGGGTTGACAGCTGAGCTCACGTAGAAGAGGACGTTGGTCACCATGAAGAAGTAGTGGTAGTAATCATATCCTTCCCTGTCGGGAGGTGGGGGAGGAGGGGTGGGTGGAGAGTAGCACAGGGAGGTGGGAGTAGATAGGGGAGGTAGGAGTAGGGGGAGGTAGGAGTAGGTGGGTGGAGGGTTGCACAGGGAGGTGGGAATCGGTGGGTGGAGGGTTGCACAGGGAGGTGGGAGTCGGTAGGGGAGGTAGGAGTAGGGGGAGGTAGGAGTAGGTGGGTGGAGGGTTGCACAGGGAGGTGGGAGTAGATAGGGGGAGGTGGGAGTCGGTGGGTGGAGGGTTGCACAGGGAGGTGGGAATCGGTAGGGGAGGTGGGAGTAGGTGGGTGGAGGGTTGCACAGGGAGGTGGGAATCGGTAGGGGAGGTGGGAGTAGGTGGGTGGAGGGTTGCACAGGGAGGTGGGAATCGGTGGGTGGAGGGTTGCACAGGGAGGTGGGAGTAGATAGGGGAGGTAGGAGTAGGGGAGGTAGGAGTAGGTGGGTGGAGGGTTGCACAGGGAGGTGGGAGTCGGTAGGGGGAGGTGGGAGTCGGTGGGTGGAGGGTTGCACAGGGAGGTGGGAGTAGATAGGGGAGGTGGGAGTTGGTAGGGGAGGTAGGAGTAGGTGGGTGGAGGGTTGCACAGGGAGGTGGGGAGTCGGTAGGGGAGGTGGGAGTCGGTGGGTGGAGGGTTGCACAGGGAGGTGGGAGTAGATAGGGGAGGTGGGAGTTGG